>NW_004443993.1:12944702-12968942 GCF_000243295.1 Trichechus manatus latirostris
ATACATGAAGAAAGCAAGAGGTCATTAAAAAGACAGCAAAGAAAGAAAAGACCAAAATGGATGTCAGAAGAGACTCTGAAACTTGCTCTTGAACATCGAGTAGCTAAAGCGAAAGGAAGAAATGATGAAGTAAAAGAGCTGAACAGAAGATTTCAAAGGGCGGCTTGAGAAGACAAAGTAAGGTATTATAATGAAATGTGCAAAGATCTGGAGTTAGAAAAACAAAAAGGCAGAACGTACAGCATTTCTCAAGCTAAAAGAAATGAAGAAAAAATTCAAGCCTCGAGTTGCAATAGTGAAGGATTCTATGGGGAAAATATTAAAGGACGCAGGAAGCATCAAAAGAAGATGGAAGGCATACACAGAGTCACTATACCAAAAGAATTGGTTGACGTTCAACCATTTCAGGAGGTAGCATATGATCAGGAACCGACGGTACTGAAGGAAGAGGTCCAAGCTGCACTGAAGGCATTGGGGAAAACAAGGCTCCAGGAATTGACGGAATACCAACTGAGATGTTTCAGCAAATAGATGCAGCGCTGGAGGTGCTCACTTATCTATGCCAAGAAATTTGGAAAACAGCTACCTGGTCAACCAACTGACTGAAAAAGAGCCGTATTCGTGCCCATTCCAAAGAAAGGTGACCCAGCAGAATGAGGAAATGATCGAACAATATCACTAACATCACACACAAGTAAAATTATGCTGAAAATCATTCAGAAGCATGTTGCAGCAGTACATCCACAGGGAACTGCCAGAAATTCCGGCCGGGTTCAGAAGAGGACGTGGAACCAGGGATATCATTGCTAATGTCAGATAGGTCATGTCTGAAAGCAGAGAATATCAGACAGAAGTTTGCTTGTGTTTTATTGACTATGCAAAGGCATTGGACTGTGTGGATCATAACAAATTATGGATAACACTGTGAAGAATGGGAATTCCAGAACACTTAATTGTGCTCATGAGCAACCTGTACATAGACCAAGAGGCAGTTGTTCAAACAGAACAAAGAGATACTTCGTGGTTTAAAGTCAGGAAAGATGGGTGTCAGGGCTGTATCCTTTCACCATACTTATTCAATCTGTGTGCTGAGTAAATAATCTGAGAAGGTGGACTATATGAAGAAGAATGGGGCATCAGGATTAGAGGAAGACTCATTAACAACCTACAATATGCAGGTGATACAACCTTGCTTGCTGAAAGTGAAGAGGACTGGAAGTACTTACTGGTGAAGATCAAAGATCACAGCCTTCAGCATGGATTACACCTCCACATAAAGAAAACAAAAATCCTCACAACTGGTCCAGTAAGGAATGTCATGATAAACGGAGAAAAGATTGACGTTGTCAAGGATTTCATTTTACTTGGATCCACAATCAACGCCCACGGAATCAGCAGTCAAGATATCAAATGACATATTACATTGGGCAAATCTGCTGCAAAAGACCTCTTTAAAGTGTTCAAAAGCAAAGATGTTACTTTAAGTCGCACCTGACCCAAGCCATGGTGTTTTCAATCACCTCATATCATGCAAAAGCTGGACAATGAATAAGGAAGACCAAGGAAGAGTTGATGCCTCTGAATTACAGTGCTGGCGAAACATACTGAGTATACCATGGACTCTGCTAGAAGAACAAACAGCAACGAAGAAAAGAAGGAACCAATCTGTCTTGGAAGCAGTACAGCCAGAGTGCTCCTTAGAAGCAAGGATGGCGAGACTTCGTCTCACGTACTTTGGACATGGTATCAGGAGGGACCAGTCCCTGGAGAAGGACATCATGCTTGGTAAAGCAGAGGGTCAGCGAAAAAGAGGAAGACCCTCCACGAGATGGACTCACACAGTGGCTGCAACAGTGGGCTGAAGTGTGGCAACGATTGTGAGGGTGGCGCAGGACTGGGCAGTGTTTTGTTCTGTTGTACACGGGGTCGCTATGAGTCGGAACCGACTCGACGGCACCTCACAACAACAGATATATTTGCTTATTTCATAGAAGTGAGATCGTACAGGATTTGTCCTTTTTAGTCTGACCTGTTTCACACAGCATATTTTCAAGGTTGACCCAAGTTGTAGATGCGTCAGGACTTCATCTCTCCTTGTTGCTGGGTGATATTATAGAACGTTTTTGAAATGACAAAATTATAGAAACAGAAGATCAGTGGTTGCCAGGACTTAGGGGTGGGAACCAGGGCGGGAGAGGTCGGCTAGGGTTGGGAAAGGGCCCCATGGGGATCCTCACGGTGAGGGAGTGCTCTGTCCTGAATGTCACTGGCAGTATGCTGGCGGTGATACTGCAGTTGGCTGCGAACCAAAAGGTTGGAGGTTTGAAGCCACCAGTGGCTCTGCAGGAGAAAGGCCTGGCAATCTGCTCCCGTAAAGATGACAGTCGAGAAAACCCAGTGGGGCGGCTCTGCTTTGTCACTTGGGGTCGCTCTGCGTCAGAATCTACTCGACACCAGCTAACCACAACCCCTGGGGAAACGTGTAAAGGACCCCCAGAATCTCACTCTGTTTTTTACTTCCAACTACATGTGAATCTACAATGATCTCAAAATACAAAAGTGCAACAAAAATAAATGAAATATTTTGGAAAGGAAATTAAAATTGTCTCAGATGGTAATGAAGCAGGTATCATTGGCGAATTACAGGATTGTCTTCTGGGGGAGGGAGAGGTCGGTGAGGGGCTCTGACCCGCCCCCCGCCCCCTCGTGCAAACAGTTCACTTGCTCGGCTGCTCATCAAAAGGTTAGAGGTGCCAGTCTGCCCAGAGACACCTAGAAGAAAGGCCTGGTGATCTACTTCTGAAAAATCAGCTGTTGAAAACACCATGGAGCACAGTTCTACTCTGACATAGTTGGGGTCGCCTTGAATCAGGGTCGACCCAGTGGCAGCTGGTATAAGGATGTTGGGGAGAGGAAATAGGTCAATAGGTGTCATTTGGTGCAGGAGAAACAAAACGTCCTCCCCACTGTCCCCAGAGAACAGTGCCTGAGCTGAAGGTCTACCTGGGGGAGCTGCTTTATCTCAAATCATCTCAATAAAACATGAGCCCTGGTTCGTCAGAAAGTTCCAGATGATCCTGCAGAATCAAGTCCGTGCCTTTCAGTCCCTGGCAACCTTCATCCCCGAGGCCCTGGAGTCTCAGGCATGAACTTCTCCCTTGTAGCTGGCCCTGCACCTCCCGGAAAGCCACCACAGGGCAGAAAACGAAAGCTAACTCTTCTGGCTTGTGCCTGCCTGGCAGCGAGCGGCAAAACCCAGGTCACGCAGCAGCAAAACCCAGGTCATGCGACTTGGCCGTGGACCAGGGAGAGCCCCGGCCTCTGCTTCACTTTCCCGCTTTGGAAAGTTGGCCGGGAGAGCTTGGGCAGGAAGGCTGAGGCGCCCTCCCTGCACACAGCGGTCACCCGCCTCATCCTGAGCCTGGTCGTGGTGGGGTTCTGAGTGAGTGAGTAAACCTCACAGTCCCGGGACCTCCAGAGAAAGAGTGACTTACCCAGGCCCCCAGCGTTCAGTCCAGAGGACAGCGGGTCTCCCTGCAGGCTGACTTTGAGAACATTGAGAAGCGTCTGGCCCCCATGTCTGTAGTGCTGTGGGGAGAAACCCTGCATTAATTATTTGGAAAAAACTTGCTTTCAGTCCTTGCTCACACCTTACACCAGAATAAATTCCCGATGGTCAGCTGGTGTAAACCAGGGGACCCCCCAGCGCCTGTGATTTCCCCCCTCTCTCCTCCCCACTCAGTGTGTGGATTTAAATGTGGGCAGAGTCCTAGGACATCAGGAGGTCAGATGATTATGGTATGCAGAGTCTCTTGGGGGTGAGGGGGATCCCCTAATCCAGGGGTCCTCACTTAGGTGATTCTGCTTCCAGGGGACACTGGGCGATGTCTGGGGACATTTGTGGGTGTCAGGACTGAGGGGGTGCTACTGGCATTGAGTGGGTGGAGGCCAGGGGGGCTGCTCCACGCCCTGCATTGCACAGGACAGCCCCCCACCCCAGAGAAGGATGTAGTCCGTGTCAGCGGTGCCGACGGGGAGGGGGCGCCCTGGGGCAGAGCCAGGCTCAGAGAAAATCCCGATGCTTTTTTCCCACGTGCCCGTCTTTCCAAGTCAACCAAGAGGCAATGCTGTGGATTCTTGGACCGTCCTGCGTCCCTTCTGGGCGTAACCCCCGAGCACGTCCCCTCAGTGGGCCTTCCCCCCCAGACCTGGGGGCTGGGGCACCGGGCCTTCCACCCCAGACCTGGGGGCTGGGGCACTGTCAGGGAAGGAGGGAGCGCGGTGCACAGGCATCCCACCTCCGCTTCCTCAGCCCTCAGTCCTGGGGCGTGCTGCGTGCCTCCGTCCGTCCATGTCCATCCGTCTGCCCGTCCGTCCGTCCGCCGGCCCTCCCCTCTCACACCCATCTGCTTTCCCCACAGCTCTCTGGACGCCGGGGGCGGAGCAGATGGCAGACAATGTCAGCCACTAACAACATAGCCCAGGCCCGGAAACTGGTGGAGCAGCTCCGCATCGAGGCCGGCATCGAGCGCATCAAGGTGAGCGGCTTGGGGGCGCGGCCCGGGCAGCTGGACCCTGTGGGCCTGGCATGCAGCAGGCGGTGGGCACAGAGGCAGGAGGGCATCATACAGAGAGCGAGTGCAGCCGAGCCAAGGGACACGGCGGTGTGGGCTCTGGCTGCGCCTCTCGCTGTGTGGCCTCCAGCCACTCACTAAACCTCTCTGAGCCTTGATTTCCTCAGCCTAAAGACGCGGCTGATCTGACACCTAAGTCGGACGTCCGTGCTTTGTGGAGGCAGCAGGACCAGACGCAGGGCTGGACGGGGCCACAAGCACTGGTCCCCTGCTTTTAGAAGTGGGGATCCCCAAACAGAATGTCAAATTCTCTTGGAATCCAGACTTTCTGGAGCTATCGAGAACGGAATACCACCTGAAACCATTCCCCTGAGGAAATCTCTAAACCCTGAACTGAAACTATCCCCTGGAGTCTTCTTTCAACCTGTAATAGTTTAGCCTAATTAGAAAAGAACGTCTGCCCTGAGCATTGTGCTCTCTGAAGAATGATCTGTGTGGGATCAAATTGACCCCAGCAACTCGAAAGGATAGATGGGAACCTTCAGGGCGGTGAGTTTGTGTTAGCGATGGTGAGGTAAGTTTGGGAAAGCTTGTCGTGAGAGGTGGCCCAGCTTGAAGAATGTGACCAGTGTCCCTGAATTGTACATGTGGACATTGTTGAAGTGGTGTATGTTCTGTTGTGTATATTTTCACCCAAAACAAAGGAGCTGGGGTCCAAGGCTGAAGGGTCAGCTCGAGATGGGCACAGCCTCCGTCTTTCCTGCCTTTGTCTGCAGAACTCTGTCCGGCTTTTTCACTGTGGCTGGTGCCTGGGGAGTCGGAAACGGCTTTGATCAGCCTCCGAGCCCCTGGCCCGGCTCGGAGCCCTCCCTGACCCCGGCTCCCCGGCCAGCCAGAAGGTCTGCCCTGCAGACCCACGACGACAGGGCTGCCTCCCCAGAGGGGCCGGCATGTTCTAGAACGCTGCCTGCCAAGCAGAGACCTGAGCACTCAAAGCATTCCTTCCGGCTTCAGAAAGAGAGCCTGGTTGAAGTGGTTTTGCTTCTGTGAGCCCATGGCAGCCCGGCCCTGCTGGAGCGATGTTCATCTTGCTGTTTGATGTCGGGGTGGAGTCCCTGCTGCCCCTTTGAAAGTCGGGGGGGGGGGGACAGGGCTGGACTGAGGCCTCCCCCACAGCCCGCCTGAGGTTTGGGCCCCCTGCAGAAAAAGAGACAGCACAGCTTTGGTGAGACTGACAGGCCAGCCTGGCCACGGCCTGACAAACGAGGGGCCCCTCGGCCGGCCACCCGGGAAGTCCCACTAGGCAGTGATTAACTCGGGGCCCCAAGGCCCCAGGGCAGGACCTGGCGTTTTGGAAACGAGCTTTCCCGTCAGGGCCGGAGTGAGGGGCATGCAGGCACTTCCAGGGTCCGGAGACTGTTTTTGCTGTCTTGGATGGTCGCTTTCCAAAGACCACCGGGTGCCATGGCGTCATCTCCAACTCACGGCACCCCGACGTATGTCAGAGTAGGACTGTGCTCCATAGGGTTTGTTTTTTTTTAATAACTTATTTTTGTGTGTTGTTCTTGGGAATACGCACAGCAGGACATACGCCAATTCAGCAGTTTCTACGTGTACGATTCAGTGACACCGATGACATTCTTCGAGTTGTCCAACCCTTCTCACCCTCCTTTTCTGAATTGTTCCTCCCCCACTGACATAAACTCGCGGCCACCTAAGTTTCCTGTCTAACCTTTGGAGTTGCTATTGTCAATTTGATCCCATATAGATGGTTCTTCCATAGGGTTTTCAGGGGCTGATTTTCAGAAGTAGATCACCAGGCCTTTCTTCCGAGGCACCTCTGGGTGGACTCGAACCTCCAGCCTTTAGGTTAGCAGCTACGCACACTTGCCGTCTGCACCACCCAGGGGTTCCAGTTTCCAGACAGAACTCTAGAAACCAAGCTTGATCGGCACTTACTGAACAGGGGCCACTGTCACTGTCGGTGGGTAGGAGGGCCCCCAGGACAAGCCACTGGGCTGCCCCACTTGGCAGAGCCTGGAGAACGGGTATCAGCTCTCGGGGACACAAGAGGATGAGGCTCCAGCATCCCCAGGGCCGCCTTTTTACTTTATGGGGGAGAGGGTGGGGGCGGGGAGGGCGGAGGTGGAGAGGTGCCCGAGCGCCACAGGAAGGTCAGTCCAAAGGCAGATGGCCATGTCCCCATTCACCCTTGCCCGTGGCACCCGAAACTCCAGCCCCCAGTAGGGTACAGCACCCTCAAACACGTGACCAGAAGAAGTGGGGAGTGTGGATAAGGGGTTGCTGGTGACGCCTTCTGTCTATGACCCCAGCTACCTGGACCCCAGGAGCCCCTGGGTGGTACAGTGAATGCACTCAGCTGCTAACCAAAAGGTTGGCAGTTCAGTCCACGCAGAGGCATCTCGGAAGAAAGGCCTGGCAGTCTACTTCCGAAAAGTCGGCCATTGAAAACCCCGCGGAGAACAGTTCTACTCTGACACACAGGAGGTCACTGAGTTGGAGTTGACTCAACGGCCACTTTTTTTAATCCTCCTGACCTTTTCCATTCAAAATCTTAGGGACTCCTGCTGAAGGATCCTCAGCCCCTTCTTTTTTTTTTAATAATATTTTATGGTGGTAAAATACACATAACATAAAAATACCATCAGTGACATTAGGTGCACTCACAGGGTTGTGCGACCATCACCACTGTCTGGTTCCAGAACATTCTATCACCCCTAAAAGAAACGGCATACCCATTAGCAGTCACTCCCCACCCTCCCTCCCCAAGCCCCAGGCAACCACTAATCCATTTCCCGTCTCTGTGGACTTGCCTCTTCTGGACATTTCACATCAGTGGGATCAGACGCCGTGTGACACTCTAGTTTCCCTCACTGAGCATCACATTTTCGAGGTTCACTCATGTTGTAGCGTGAATCAGAGCTTTGTTCCTTTTTATGGCAGAGTAATATTCCCTCGGGTGGATGGACCAGAGTCCCTAGGTAGCTGAACCCCCGCAACAGTGCTGTGAGAGAAAGTCCTGGCGATCTGCTCCCATAAAAATCACAGCCAAGAAAACCCTGTGGAGCAGTTCTACTCTGTAACACATGGGGTCGCCGTGAGTCGGGATCGACTCCATGGCAACAGTTTAGGTTTTTTTGTTTATGGCTATAGTACAACGAGACGGATTGACACAGTGGCTGCAACAGTGGGCTCAGGCATAACAACGACTGTGAGGATGGAGCAGGACCGGGCAGTGTTTCGTTCTGTTGTACATAGGGTCACTGTGAGTCGGAACCGACTCGACAGCACCTAACAACAACGACGAATACCATACTGTGTTCATCCACTCATCTGTTGATGGACACTTGGGTTATTTCCAAACCAAAAAAAAAAACAAACCAAACCCATTGCCCACGAGTCAATTCTGACCCATAGCGACCCTGTAGGACAGAGTAGAACTACCTCATAGTGTTCCCAAGGTTGTAAATCTTTAGGGAAGCAGATGGCCACGGAGTGGCTGGTGGGTTCGAACCGCTGACCTCTGGGTTAGCAGCCAAGTGCTTAACCACTGTGCCACCAGGGCTGTCACCAGCGTTTGTCTGTTGTGAGTTATGTCTCAGCACCTTCTCTTTCCTCTGTCCTCCTTCTGCCCGCCCACAGGTCTCCAAAGCCTCATCCGAACTCATGAGTTACTGTGAGCAGCACGCCCGGAGCGACCCCTTGCTGGTTGGAGTTCCTGCTTCCGAGAACCCGTTTAAGGACAAGAAGCCTTGTATTATTCTATAGCTGTGTTCTCTGCGTGCTCGGCTTCTCTCTCTCTGTCTCTCTGTCCTATCTCTCTCTCTCTCAGGCAGGGCATCTTTCAGTCCTTAGCTCAAGCAAAACATCTCAAGCCCCCAGCACTTTTAACCCAACATAAATGCGGGATGCCCGGATGGGGTAATAACCAACAATCCTCTAGGTCTAGATGGATCTTCACACCAACATCACAACCCCCTCAAAGACCCTGCCCAAAGACGGGTGGTGGTCTCACAACCACTTCCGATTCAGAGCAGCCGAAACGCCCCAGCGACGCGGTAACCGTTTAACGCCCTCCGTTGCCATTTGAATTGTGGTCGGGCGGCTGAGCTGGGTGGGGACAAGGGGACAGAGGTGGGGAATCTGCCCCCGGCTCAGGCTGACCTGGCTGGCCGGCCATTTCCTCATAATTGGCTGTTTACGAAAAGGTTTCCGCCAGGCCGCTGGGATGTTTTTAAAACGGGCAAAATTTGGTGGCACATAGCTACCTTTTCTGGAAAAAATCTCTCCTCTTTGTTTAAAAAGTTGTTACTCCAGGCTGCTGAAATCAGCTTGTGATGGCGGAGCCTGTAGTTAAGCTGCAGCGTGTGATGTACAGGGCGGTTTAGGGGCTGGGAAGAGGGCAGGGAGGGGAGGGGGACTTTGTCTGTGAAATGCAGCGCGTGGCGCCAAGCGTCACCCAACCGCGTGGCAGTGTCACCAGCAGCCACGCCGTGGCCCTTGACCTTCCCTCCGAGGCCCCGCCATCACGGAATCGGCTTTTCCTCTACTCGCCCCCGGGAGAGTAACTGCTTGAATCGCCAGCTGTCTTTTGTTTGAAGCACGAGCCCTGGATGCGGTGGCTCGCGGCTTTGACGGTCTCTGGCGTCTCCGGGGTCCCACTTCTGCGCGCCGCCACGGCCGTGTTACAAACAGAAGCGCCGTCTGGGGTGATGGTTCCGCCGGGCGGGTCGAGCCGTGCTTGGCTTTGGCGTGGAGAGTTTCTAAACGATTTGAAAGTAATCTTTGACGATGAGATTCAACGCTGGCACTCGGCTCTCCCCCTTCCTGCTCTCGTCTGGTTGTTGCGCTCTTAAAACCAGCTGCTGCCACGTGGCCCCTGACTCACTGTGACCCCACGTGCGTCAGAGTAGAGCCGCGCTCCGGAGGGTTTTTGATGGCTGATTTTTCGGAAAGGCCCCTGGGTGACGCAAACGATTTGCATTCATCTACTAACCTAAAAATTGGCGTTTCGAACCTCCCCAGTGCTGCTGCAGAAGAAAGGCCTGGTGATCCACTTCTAGAAAAGATTATAGCCAAGAAAACCCTACGGAGCAGTTCTACTCTGTAACACATGGGGTCGCTGTGAGTTGGAATCAACTGGATGGCAATGAGGTTTTTTTTTAACAGATCCTTTGCAAGTGGATCACCAGACCTTTCTCCCGAGGCACCTGTGGGTGAACTCGAACCCCTAACTTTTTGGCGAGCAGTGAGCACGTCCACCGTTCGTACCACCCTGTCTCCCTCGTAGTCCCTGCACAACCCAGAACGTCGGTTCAGGGAAGTGAGATGTGTTCTGAATGGAATCCGCCACTTTCCCACCAGCTCTGGAAATTTAAGATGGCGTGGGGTTGGTGGAGGGAGGGGGCCCTTTTATACAAACGAGTGTTTCCTCTCTGACTCAGCAGTGACGGTTCCTTTAACAAGCGGCAGGAGGAAGGGGCTAGACGCACCCCTGACCCCTCCTGCCAGCGTCTCCTGCAGCCAAACCTGAGAGGTGTTCATGGGTGGCCAGGATACCACGCAACCCTGAGCTCAGGACTGCCCCTCTGTCCCTGCAGCCCCAACGGAACTCAGAGTCTCGAGGCTGCTGGTGCCAGCAGGTTCCCGGACGGCCAGCAGGCCCCGGGCCTCACCTTACAGCCAGCAGTCCAGGGGAGGCGGGACAGAGCCGCCTGCCCTGCAAGAGTGCCAACTCCCCACCCCGTCCTCAGCCCTGCCTCCCGAGGCATGTGCCGAGGCACCCAGCTTGCCGACGCTAAGACGTTGAGAGGGTCTGGGTGCAATGCAGGACTCCCTGGGTAGTGCAGACGCGCAAGCGCTCTGCTAGTAACCAAAAGGTTGATGGTTCGAGTCCTCCCAGAGGTGCCTCAGAAGAAAGGCCTGGGGATCTCCTTCGGAAAACTCAGCTGTCGAAAGCTTTACGGAGCACAGTTCTACTCTGACACACACAGGGTCACTGTGAGTAGAGGTGCACTCAGTGGCAGCTGGTTTGAATTTTTGAGGGCATGTAACGTAGTTGAGGAGCCCTGGTGGCACAGTGGTTAAACGCTCAGCTGCTCACCAAAAGGTCAGCAGTTTGAATCCAGCAGCCGCTCCTTGGTGGCCCTATGGGGCAGCTCTGCGCTGTCCTAGAGGGTCGCTGTGAGTCGGAATCAACTCGACGGCAACGGGTTTGGTTTTTGGTTTTAACGCACTTGAAAGGACCTCTGGTGGTGCACCAGTTAAGCGCTCAGCTGCTAACCGAAAGGGTGGCAGTTCAGACCCACCCAGTGGCTCCACGGGAGAAGGCCCTGGCGATCTGCTGCAGTAAAGATCACAGCCCAGGAGGCCCCGTGAGGCAGTTCTGCTCTGTCAATGTGGGGTCGCTGTGAGTCGGAGTCACCTCGACAGCACCCAGCAACGGCGGCGGCAGCAATGCAGGTGAAGAGATGGTGCAGACAGAAGTGGGGACCCTCCAGTCCCTCACCACAACCCCGTCACCATTTCAGTGGCTCCCTCCCGGTTCCGGTCTGGAGGGAAGTCACAGCCCCTGGGCTGGCTCCCAGGGGGCCTGGAAGACGAGGTCAAGGCACCCCCCGACACCCCACGTTCTGCGGCAGGTCCAGGAACGCCAGGGGCTTTGGGGAGGTTGACTCCACTGAGCCTGATGGGGTCAACAGCTTCCAGACCCTGCAGCCTCCCTTTCATGGGGCTGAGCCGGCCGGGCCATGCTGAGCGGGAAGGACAGGAAGGGGCAAAGACAGCTTCCCCACACGCAGGGTACACCGTAACCTAGGGTGCTGGAGGCGCCAGGAGACCAGAGCCTGTGAAGCAAGCATCTGATGAAGGCAGCCGGCAGAGTGTAGCCCGAGACCACGTCTGTGCCCAGAAACCCCCTCCCCACCCATCCCTTCCCACCCACCCATCCTGGCAGCTGCTCACTCGTAACCGCGGGGAAGGCAGCCCCCTTCCTCTTCAGGGAAGTCCCCAGGTGGTACCAATGGTTTACATGCTCAGCCGCTGAGAGGTTGGCACTTCAAGTCCACTCAGAGGTGCCTCAGAAGAAAGGCCTGGTGATCTACTTCCGAAAGCTCAGCTGTGGAAAAGCCCACGGAACACAGTTCTACTCTGACACATGGGGGGTCGCCAGGAGTCGGGGTCGACTCTGGCAACTGGTTTTCCTCTTTAAAAGAAGCTTTAACCCCGTGAGGCCACCTCAGATCCTCGCACACCCGAGCCCCTCCTGCGTCCCCCTCGTCCAGCCCGTCAGGCCACCAGGCTCCAAAGAGGACAAGAGGGCTTAGAGCCACGTGTGCCAAGCCCAGCCCACCCGTGTGTCTCTCCCCACCAGAGGAGACAGCGGGGAGTCAAAGCTGCTGGAGGGATGCAGACCAGAGCGGCCAAGGCCCCTGGGCCAGGGGGTGGGGTTCAAGCCAAGCCTCCCCAGCCTCAGCCCCTCTGGGCTCAACTGCCTGGCAGCCTTTTAGGTTCATCGACCCTAAATCCCACATCCCCTGCTCCACCCAGCGCTGACGTCCCCAGGGGGAATCTCGGAGCCAGAAGAGGCTCCCGAGTCCACGAAGTCCAAGACCACTCCCAGGGTGTGAGGCCCGCGTCCTGGGTAAACTGAAGCCACAGGGGAAAACCATGTTGTTGTCTCCTGCTAGCTGGCCTCTGCTGCCTGCTTCCGGGTCGTCCCCCATCCTGCCCCATCCCCCAGTGCCCCCTGCCTCCTCCTCTGGGTGCCCCCTGCCCCGTCCCCTACACCCGGTGACCCAGCCACCTCCAAGCCATGGGCAAAAGCAAGCAAGTTCCTGGCTGAGGAAAAACCCTCCTTTTTCTTTCTAATTTCGTTTTCGAGTCACTCTCGGTGGCCCTGCTAGGGGATGTGTTTTGTCCTTCCCACGTAAGCACGCGGTACAGTCCCTGCCTGCCGGAGTGTGGACCTTAGGAAGCTCCCTGGCTCTCTTGGGGGCCTGAGTCCCCGACCCCCCGGCCCGGCGGGGAGCAGGTGTCAGGGGTGGGAGTGAAACTCACACCTCCCAGCCGAGTCGTGGGAAAAAAGACAATGTAAGGACAGACAAAAAGAAGAGGCGTGGGTGGGAGGAACGGCGTTTCCCTTCTCCCCATGGGTCAGTGTTTCCAACGGGGCTGGACGGTGGTGCCGTCACCTCGCCGAGCCCCTGGCCCCAGGGCACACCTGGGCAATGCCAAGGCCAGCAGGGGCTCAGGAAGGAGCTGCAACGTGCACCCTGCCTCCATGCCCCCCTAAAGGCAGCCCCCAGCCCAAGGATGAAGTGGCTCGGTTGTGACCTTCGGCCCCCAGGGACATAAACCGCCATGGTGACGGCAGGAAGTGTGTGTCTTTCTTTCCTCCGCTGGGCCCCTTTGATGCCCTGTCACTGAGCCCCGGGGTCGCCAGGCTCCAGGCACCCCGTCCATCTCGTTCACGGCCCCAAGCTCGGGGGGGCCGGCAGGAAAAGACCATCTCGCCACCGCCCGAGCATGAGGGACCCCGGGGGGCCGTTTCCAGGCGCTGCCGAAACCATCAAACCATCTCCGTCCCTTATGGAGCACTTTTAAAAAAAAAGTCACTCAACAACAACAGACAAACTACATAAATAAGTAAAGTCGGCCGAACCCTCCCTCGCCCGCGACAACCCCACGTCACGTACTGTGTGCGTTTCCTTCTCTGCCATCGAGACCTTTGCCAAACGCTGTAAGAGGCTGGGTCCCTGTTTTCAGAAGCCATCTGTGGTTCTCGAAGGCTTTCCTCTGCATTGGGACATCTGGTTGTTTTTATTTCCGATTTTTAAAACTCTGGATGCGCCCTCACCTGCTCTTTCTCACAGTGTTTTAATATCGTGTGGAATTGTTCATACAAAGTGAATGAACTCCCAATAAAAAGGCTCACTATTCCTTTTCTCCTGGCTCCGCGCCTTCCTTCTCGCCCGGCCGAGGGACAAGGGCTCTCTCTGGCCTCCACCAGCAGGACAACAGGGGTTCAGTTCTGCTGGTGGGGATGCGCAGCCTCCCACCATCCACACCCCTCTGGTCAGGTTCATGCGGGGCAGTGTGCAGCCGAGGGCTGAGGCACCTACAAAAGTGAGCGATGTTCCACGTCGATGGACTTCCAGCAGATTCGTAATTAGAAAATTTGGGAGGGGGAGCTGTTTTAGTACCTGCCTACACATGTTATACGTCCCAGAGTTCAGAATTGTTTCTGGGAAGGCACCCTGACTTTTAAGGGCTTAAAGCAGGGGAAAGTCTTTTTTTTTTTTTTTAATCATGGTGCAACCATTCTCGCTGTCTGTTTCCAGATCATTCCACCACCTTTAACATAAACTCAGTGCCCCCTAAGCAAAATCTCCCCCTCTCCCTCTTCCTCCCACCCCTGGTAACCACTAATAATCTTTGGTTCCTGTGTATTGGCTTGTTTCTTAGAAGTGAGATCAGACAGCATTTGTCCTTTTGCGACAGACATATTTCACTCAGCCTGATGTTTTCAGGATTCACCCATGTTGTGGCATGCGTCAGGACTTCATTATTCTTTGTGTGTGTATACCATTCATTTGCTGATACACACTTTGCTTGCTTCCACCTTTTGGCTATTGCGAACTGTGCTGCAGTGAACCCTGGTGTACAGGTTCCTGTTTGCATTCCTGCCTTCAGTTCTTTTGGGTACATACCCAGGAGCGGAATTGCTGGCTCAAATGGTAATTCTACGTTCAACTTTTTTTTTTTATTTTTGTAGTTTAAGTGAAAGTTTACAATTCAAGTTAGTCTCTCAGACAAAAATTTATACTTACATTGTTATGGGACCCTAATTGCTCTCCCTGTACTGCGACAGCACACTCTTCCTTTCCACCCCAGATTTCCCGTGTCCATTCAACCAGCTCCTATTCCTTTCTGCCTTCTCATCTCCCCTCCAGACAGAAGCTGCCCATTTAGTCTCATGTATCTACTTGAGCTAAGAAGCAAACTCTTCACGAGTATCATTTTATGTCTCACAGTCCAGTCCAATCTTTGTCTGAAGAGTTGGTCTCGGGAATGGTTTTAGTTCTGGATTGACAGAGAGTCTGGGGGCCATGCTTTCTGGGGTTCCTCCAGTCTCAGAACATCGAGTCTGGTCTTTTTACTAGGATTTGAGTTCTGCATCCCAACCTTCCCCTGCTACATCAGGGACTCTCTGTTCTGTGTTCAACTTTTTGAGGAACGACCACACTGTAGGCCACGGCAGCATGTACCATTCTGTATACCCACCAGCAATGGATGAGGGTCCCCGTTTCTCCACAAGCTCGCCAACACCTGTTGTTTCCCATTTTCTGGATCACTGCCATTCTAATGGGTGTGAGGTGGTATCCCATTGTCTGTGGGAAGGTCCTAATCCTGCCCCTTCGGCCTGGTTCTTCTGCTCTTCAAACACAGAGACCACCCCCAACCATCAAAGACTCCTGGGGAAGAAATCAAGGGAGGGTCGGAGCCCCATCACAGCAAAGAGTTAAATTTTTCACAATAATAATAATAAGCTCAGCTGGGTGATTCTCTAGCTCCTGAGCAGAGCTGTTCCTCTATGTAAAACATAGGTTCAACTACGTACAGTTATCCTCTGTATATCAAAAATTGTTTCAACCAGCTGCCAGTCAAGTCAACTCTGACTCATGGTGACCCCATGTGAGTCAGAGTAGAACTGGGCTCTATAGGGCTTTCAATGGCTGATTTTTTTGGAAGTAGATTGCCAGGCCTTTCTTCCGAGGTGCCCCTGGGTGGACTCAAACCTCTAACCGTTCAGTTAGCAGCTGAGCACAGTAACCATTTGCACCACCTTGGGGCTCTCCCTGTGTTATATACACCCACCAAAATCCTTTTCAGATATATTAGAAAGGGTTCGTTTAGGCTTTCCTATGACAGAGAAAAATAAAACAATAAATTGGAGTAATTAAACATTTAAAACTTTACTTATCATCCACCGGAATGGCTAAAATGAAAGCGTCATAGTTGACGAGTACGTGGAGCCACTGGAATGCTCATAGATTGTTGGTGGGCATGAAAAATGGACAACCACTTGGAAAAGGGTCTGGCAGTTTCTTATAAAACTAAACGTACACCCCCGCTGTTGTTGTTGTCGGCTGCTATCAAATCAACCCCCAGCTCACAGCAGCCCCATGCACGACGGAACAAAACGTTGCCCAGTCCTACACCAGTCCCATGATTGGTTGTGCATTGGACTGTTGGGATCCATCAGGTTTTCACTGTCTGATTTTTGGAAGTAGATTACCAGGCCTTTCTTCCTAGTCTGTCTTGCTCTGGAAGCTCTGCTGAAACCTGCTCCGCCTCATAGCAACACGCAAGCCTCCACGGACAGACGAGTGGTGGCTGCGCATGAGGTGCACTGGCTGGAAATCAAACCTGGGTCTCCCCCATGGAAGGCGAGAATTCTCCCACTGAACCATGACCGCCCCACACCTACTCTGTGACCCAGCAATTCCACTCATATATGTCTGCCCAAGAGAAATAAAAACATATGCCCACAAAAAGTCTTGGAAAGACTATTCCTAGCTGATTTTTTCCATAATAGTCAAAAGCGAGAAGCATCTCAGTTATCTTAGCAACAGGTGAATCGGTAAACAAACCGTGACCTGTTCATACCATGGGATCCTACTCAGCAAGAGAAAGGAATGAAGTGCTAATAGGTACTATAACCTGGGTGACTGACAAATTTATGCTGAGTGAAACAAGCCTTACACAAGCAGACATATGGCGTGATTCCATTTATATGAACTCTAGAATGGGCCCCCTTGTACATACACTGTGTCAGCTGCATCATGGTCCCCCAAAGATGTCCACCCGGAGTCCCTGGCCAGTGCAAATGGTTCACGCAGTCACCTGCTAACCAAAAGGTTGGAGGTTCAAGTCCACCCTGAAGCACCTTGGAAGAAAGTCCTGGCCGTCTACTTTGGAAAAATCAGCCACTGAAAACCCTATGGAGCACAGTTCTACTCTGACACACACGGGGTCACCATGAGTTGGAGTTGGCTTGATGGCAACTGGTTATTTTTTTCTCTGAATTTCTGCCTTCCCCTTGCAGCCAGCTTCACGTCCCTCCATTGGGATCTTCCCTCCTGCGGGGCCCTGGCCTGATCTCCATTCCCACCCCTCTGACTAGTGATTCTGAGAACATCCTTCACAAGCAACAGACCAGGAAGCCAAAGTGGGCAGCTTAGAGTTGGTTCTCTCTCAGAGATCCAAGAAGACGAGAAAAAATCCCATGTTAGCCGCTGTCTTAGTTATCTAGCACCCCTGGAACAGAAACACCACAGGCAGGTGGCCTTAACGAGCAGAAATTTAACTTCTCACAGCTTGGGAGGCTAGAAGTCCGGATTGAGGGCGCCGGCTCTAGGGGAAGGCCTTCTGTCTGCTCTGGGGAAAGTCCTTGTCTCAGCTTCTCTAGCGTTCTCTCCACGTGGCACCTGTCTCCCCCGTTTCAGCTTGCTTGCTTCTGTGCCTAGTCTGCCCCTTTTATATCTCAAAAGAGATTGCCTTAAGACACACCCTGATGTGGCCTTATTAACATAACAAAACCCATTCCCAAATGGGATTACATCCACAAATACAAAAAAAAAAAAAAAAAAAAAACCCGTTGCCAATTCCAACTTACAGCGACCCTACAGGACAGAGTAGAACTGCCGCATAGGGTTTCCAAGGAGCGGCTGGTGGATTTGAACTGCCGACCTTTTGGTTAGCAGCTGTGGCTCTTAATCACTGCGCCACCAGCGTTAGGGGTTAGGATTTACAACACACATTTTTGGGAGACACAATTCAATCCATAACAGCGGCCTTTGGGGCAGCAGCAAGGTCTCCAGAAAGACAAGATGGGGTTGAGGGGTGGCCGGGGGGGTGTCCCCTGGGTAGCCCCATCGCGCTCGGCACGCTCTGAGGGCACCCTGGCTTCTGTGTGGAAGGCAGTGCAGGGTTTACAATGGAAAGAATGACGTTGGGCCGCCCTGGTGAGCCTACCCTGGGAATGTGGCGCCCTCTCGCTCACCAGAATTGATCACCCCAGGAAGAACTCCAAACTGAAGGCTGAGAGAGAGACTTTGGTGGGAAAGAAGGCAGGCAGTCAGCCTACACCAGGCAGGGCAGGGTGGGCGGAGCACCGTGCAGCCTCCAGCAACCACCACCTCACACCTTCAGCTTCCACCAGTGATGTCAACCATGTCTTCTAACTCCACTCTTCCGTGATGAGTAAGAAGCCCCTGGGGGGCGCAAATGGTGGACACACTCAGCTGCTGACCAAAAGGTTGGAGGTTTGAGTCCACCCAGAGGTGCCTCGGAAGAAAGGCCTGGCGATCTACATCCTAAAAATCAGCCACTGACAACCCTGTGGAGCGCAGTTCTACTCTGACACACGTGAGGTCGCCGGGAGTGGGGGCTGACTCAGCAGTAACTGCTTGGTTATGATCAATAAGATGGGGGCGGTGGTGGTCCAGTGGTGGAGTTCTGGCCTTGCGTGGGCAGAGGTGTAACTAGGGTACGGCTGGTAGCGCACCTGCCCCAGGCGCGTGGCGCCACTGAGCAGTTTCTGTGAAGCCAGTACAGAAAATGTCACCTATAACAAGCACAGCTACCGCGCCCCTGTCCACCCAGCTGTAGCCCTGGTGGCGCAGTGGTTAAGAGCTCGGCTGCTGATCAAAAGGGCGGCCGTTCGAATCTGCCAGCCGCTCCTTGAAAACTCTATGCGGCAGTTCTACTCTGTCCTCTAGGGTCGCCATGAACCGGCTCGACAGCAACGGGTTTGGTTTTGGTTTTATCCCCCTATCTGACACCCCCCTTTTAGATAACTTTACCGTAACTATGAAAGGAGAGAAGGTTAGCGCTCCCCTGGACAAGGACTGAAGAGGCCCTCGGACCTTACAACACGCATACGGTTAAGGCATTGTGGCATCTAACCACAATTTTGGAGCCCTGGTGGCTCAGTGGTTAAGAGTTCAGCTACTAACCAAGAGGTCAGCAGTTCGAATCCACCAGGTGCTCCTTGGAAACCCTATGGGGGCGGTTCTACTGTGTCCTATAGGGTCGCTATGGGTCGGAATCGACTCAACGGCAATGGTTTTTTTGGTTTTTTACCATAATGTCGGCTCAAAAATACAAGTCAAGCTCATTTATCTTTTAATGAACACATTACCGTGCTTGAGGAAGGACGTCGGGCTGGACCGGGTTAATAGAAAATGCTCAGTGGCTCCACGTGCCCAGTGCTGGCACAATACTCTAGATATGCCACTACATGTGGAAGACCCAGGTTCAATTCCTGGCCAGTGCACCTCACACTCAGCTGCCACCCGTCTGTCAGTGGAGGCTGGCATGTTGCTGTGATGCTGAACAGGTTTCAGCAGAGCTTCCAGACTAAGACAGACTAGGAAGAAAGGCCTGGCAATCCACTTTGGAAAATCAGCCAGTGAAAACCCTAGGCATCCTGATGGTCCCGTGCACAAACCGATCCTGGGGATGG
Source organism: Trichechus manatus latirostris (assembly GCF_000243295.1). Classification (NCBI taxonomy): domain Eukaryota; kingdom Metazoa; phylum Chordata; class Mammalia; order Sirenia; family Trichechidae; genus Trichechus; species Trichechus manatus. The sequence goes on from NW_004443993.1 coordinate 12,963,828, forward strand.
TGAAGGACGGGGCAGTGTTCCGTCCCATCGTGCATGGGATCTCCTAGAGTCAGGGGCCAACTCGACAGCAGCTAACAATAATAACAAAGCTCATGATATGCAGTCAGTAAATAACGTTGACTGATATTCTTCAGATTCGGTAATGTCTTCACCATCCAGCTGGTACACAGCTTCTCAGTTCCTCAAGCATTTCCTGCCAAATGCGGAACCCACATTTGCTATCTGTTCACAGGTCTTATCCCCCCCGTCAGATGGTCCTCTCTTGGAGAGAAGCAATATGCTCACGAAAATCAACATGTGCAGTGGAAAAAAATAAACACATGGCCAGCTGTAAGGGTTGCTGTTATCTAGCATGATGTAAAGGAAATGTGAATCTGGGGAGGCTTCCTGGAGGTGGGAGCAAATAAAAATACATGGCAAGCTGGAATGGCTGCCGTTACCCAGCCCCATGTAACCAGTTAACAAGCTGACTCTGACTCACGACAACCCCGTGTGTGTCAGAGTAGAACTGTGCTCCATAAGGTTTTCAGTGGCTGAGGTTTGGGAAGTAGATCACCAGGCCTTTCTTCCAAGGCGCCTCTGGGTAGACTCGAATGTCCAATCTTTTGGTTAGTAGCTGAGTGCGTTCACCGTTTGCACCACCCAGGGACTACAGCCTGTGTGAAGGACTTTGAATGGAGGGAGGCCAGGGCCTGGAGCTGTTGGGCAGGGGAAGAATGAGGTACTATTCTAGACCACAAACCCATCCTAGACGAGATGACGGAGCTGCAAGGGGGCTTGGGTGAGCCTGGAGCCCAGCACCCCACTCCCCAGCTCTGGGGCCTGTCCTGGGTCCGCCCCTGGGGAAGGAGCCCAAGGGACCCAGCGAGGCACGGCCGCCAGCTGGTCCGGGGGCTGACTCCCCCTCTTGGCTGCTCAGCACTTCCTCTGGGCTTCCTGCGGATTTCTCCGAAGACGGGTGGCCACCCCCAGCTGCTGCCTCACCCCCAGCTGCTGCCTCAGGGTGAGGGGACGGCCCTGCAGCCTCCTTTCTCTGAAGCTGGCAGCCCCTGGGCGGAATCCGTCTCTTTTCTTAGAAGGTGCCCGGCTGGGCTGCGGTGCCTCCACCTCGGTCATTGTTCTTGCTTCCCGGCCTTGGGTCCACCAGAGGGGCCTGGGGGGCCTGCGGACCCCGCCTGAGGGGCCTGGGGTGTTTCGGGGAATCTCAGGACCCCGCACGAGGAGCCTGAGTTCCCCACAGCCCAGCTCAGCTCCACGGTCAAATCCAGCTCGCCACCTGATTTTCACACAGCCAGCAAACTAAGAATGGTTTTTGCAGTTTTTCGTGGTTTAAAAAAAGCTAAATATCATCATTCCATGACACATGAAAATTATATGAAATAAAAGTTTGAGTGTCCTGAAACATATAAACAGGGAGCCCCTGGGTGGCGCAAACGGTTAAGCGCTCAGCTGTTAACCGAAAGGTTGGCAGTTCAAACCCATCCAAAGGCGTCCCGGAAACAGGCCTGACAATCTGCCTCCAAAAGCCCACAGCCTCAAAAACGCTGTGGGACGGTTCTCCTTTGTCACGTGGGGTGGCGTGAGTCAGAATCAACTCCACGGCAGCTAACAACGACATGGATGACGCTGACAGCAACACAGCGCTGCTCATTTGTGTACATATCGTCTGTATTTGATTTAGGGGGCAGTAGTGATTCAGTGGTAGACTTCTCGCCTTCCATGCGGGAGACCCAGGTTCGATTCCCAGTCAATGCACGTCACGCGCAGCCACCACCTGTCTGTCCGTGGAGGCTTGCATGCTGCTGTGATGCTGAACAGGTTTCAGCAGAGCTTCCAGACTAAGACAGACTAGGAAGAAAGGCCTGGCAATCGACCTCTGACAATCAGCCAGTGAAAACCCTATGGATCCGAACAATCCCATCCGCAACTGATCATGGGGATTGCTCAGAACCGGGCAGTGTCTTCTGTTGTGCATGGGATTGTCATGAGTCGGGGCCAACTTGGTGGCAGCTGACAACGACAAACGGTGTCCTAATCCCTGGCCCTGTGAATGTTTCCTCCCGTAGCAAAAGGAAGTCTGCAGATAGAATTCAGCGAAGGATCTTGAGATGTGAGATAACCCTGGATCACTCGGTGGCCCATGTGATCACAAGGCTCTTGTAAGACGGAGGTAGGAGGGTCAGAGTCAGAGAGAGAAGGCGCTGTGACAAAAAAAAGTAGCAGGAGAAAGGGCCGTGAGATGTGGGGCCACGAGCCAAGGAATGCCGGGCCTCTAGAAGCTGGAAAAGGCAGCAGAGGATTCACCACCCCTGGAGCCTCCAGAAGAAACCAGCCCTGCCCACACCTTCATTTCCGCCCTGTGAGACTTTGTTACTTCTGCCCCCCAGCGCTGTGAGATAATCCAGTGGTGGCGCTTAGAGCACCAAGTGTGTGCTGGCCTGCCACGGCAGCCACAGGACACGTGGACCATCTCCTGCAGATGCTTGCTGAATAAGTCAACGAGGATGAAGGCATACAGAAGGCAGCTGAGGAATACGGTGTTGGTCAGAGCCCGGCGGGTCGTGTGTCACCCATCATGAGACCCTGGGCCAGTGAAATGAGTCCCCAGGCCTCAGTTTCCTGATCTGTAACAAGGGGCCACCCCTGCCAGTCCCGTGGGCTGTGAGGAGCTCCAAGAGTGCAGCCAGCTGGAGCCTAGAATATTCCACTCGGCTCCAGGCAGACCTGGCCCAGCCTCTTTACTGGGACTGCCAGCTCCACCTTCTGCCCGGATCTGTTCCAAGATCTTTAATATATCCACTCCCATCTTCACAAGGACGCCATGGCGATTGTGGCCCCATTTTCCTGAAGGGGGCAACTGGGGCACAGAGAGGCAAAGGAACTACCCCAAGGTTGTTGCTGCTGGGTGCTGTGGAGTTGACTGCAACTCATAGTGACCCGTGTGTTAGAGCAGAACTTCCCCGTAGGGTTTCCTAGGCTGTAATCTTTACAGGAGCAGATCGCCAGATCTTTTCTCCCACAGAGCTGCTGGTGGGTTTGAACCGCCCACCTTTCAGTTAGCAGCTGAGCACTTAACCACTGCAACACCAGGGCTCCTTACCCCAAGGTTAGCCAGCTGGCAAAGGGTGGAGTGAGCTGGGGATACCACCACCAGGAATCAGCCTAAGATGCATCCCAGTCCAGCACACCTTTCTGTGCCTCAGTTTCCCCCCATGGCACAGATCTGCCTCTTGGGAACCCAGGAGCCCCCAGCCAGGAAAGTGGGGTGTCCAGGTATGTTCTCAGCACGGCAGACCTGTGGCAACCCTGAAAGGAGGTAAAAGGTCACAGAACCTGGGGAACCCCACCCAGACCGGAGGCAGAATTCAACTGTGTGGCGTCATAGATTCCCGGCGGCCTGAACGTCTGTCTCACCCGGAACACGGGAACGCCCTTGAAGGGCCCTGCCCCAGCCGGCCAGGAGGCGAGATAGGGTCTCCCCCACCCCTCAAGGGCTGTGTGTCTCTGTCTGCCCTCTGGGCAGGCTTTGGGTCAGCGTGGAGGAGGAGGAGGGCCGAGAGTAGGAGAGGCAAGGCGGCGGCCAGGATGGGTGGAGGAATCCCCAACCCGGCTAAAAATAGCCAGGGAAATTATTCCAGCACCTTCCCAAAATAGAAAGTGCCTCCCAGCCCAACAGAAGACCTGGGACCGGCAGGCCAGGAGGGAGAGGGTGGGGTTTAAGGAAAGGGGGCCCTGGAGCAACCCTCCAAACACCCCCTAGGTCCCTTCTCCCCGACAGCCCGCCCCAGGCATGACTCCAAGCAGAAGGGCAGGCTGACGACCCAAGCGAGGATGAGGCGCAGGGAGAGCGCCTGGGGCGCGTAAGGATCCTGGGAACGGCGGCCCCTCAGCCCCACCCCCCCCCAGCCCTGACCCAAGGGCTGCTGACCCCGGGACTCGTAAGGCCGTAGCCACCGAGCTAAAAATAGCCCTCGCCTCCTGCCATGCTATTTTTAGAGCTCATTCGCCTTGGCGTCAGCACAAAGGAGGTGGGGGCACACCCCGCCGGGCAGCCTGGGTCGCCGTCGCCCTGGCTTGACGGGCGCCGCCTTTGGCCACCGCAGGGGCCAGAGCTGGGGAGACACCAACAGTGTGGCCAGGTCTGGTGGGCGGTGCTGGGACACCCACAGGCTCTCTCTGAGCCTTTTTGAGCGGGAGAAAGACGAAGACAGTGGATAGGGGGTCTGGACCCCAGAGGCGACTGGGAAAATGGGGGGTCCAGTCCCAGCCCCCTTGCTCTAAGCTGGGGGACCGCAAAGGCCGCTGGGAAAATGGGGCGTCCAGTCCCGGCCCCCTCAACTCTAGGCTGGGGCACCCCAGGGGATGCTGGGAAAATGGGGCGTCTAGCCCCAGCCCCCTTACTCCAGGCTAGGGGACCCCAGGGGCCGCTGGGAAAATGGGGCATCCAGTCCCAGCCCCTCACTCTAGGCTGGGGGACCCCAAAGGCCGCTTGGAAAATGAGGCGTCCAGTCCCGGCCTCCTCACTCTAGGCTGGGGGGATCCCAGGGGAGTCTGGGAAAACGGGGCGTCTAGCCCCGGCCCCCTCACTCCAGGCTGGGGGGACCCTCTTGGAACACTGAGACGAGCTTTGCTCACCCACTATGTGCCGGGCACAGACTAAGCGCGTTACAGATGTCACAGACAAGGGCAGACGGGCCGGGCGGTGTAGGCCTCAGTTTGCTCATCTGTGAAATGGAGCACCTGGATCCCCAGCTAAACCAAGCCGAGCACTCAGCCCACGGTGGAGCCGGTCCTGCGCACCCTGCGTGCATCAGGCCTCAGTTCGCTCATCTGTGAAATGGGACTATTAATAGTGCTTGGCCGCCCAGCTAATCCAGTCGGAGCGGCCATCCCGCGGCGGGGCCCATCCGGCAGGCACTGCCCTTGCCAGCCCGTCACGTTCATTTCTCCCGCCCGCCCCCCGCGGCCCAGCACCGTCCAGGCGGGCTCCACGAACGCAATGGACTGATATCATCACCCTGCCCGCATGCGGCCTCCCGGCGCCACCGTCACGGGCGTCCCAGAGCCAGGGAATCCCGAACCCCACACACACACGCCCCGCGAGAAACCCGTGAC
>NW_004443993.1:12969044-12973604 GCF_000243295.1 Trichechus manatus latirostris
GCGCGCACGTCCTTCCACGCGGCCCCCCGCACGGGCGCCCTCGTGCGCGCTGACCGTTGTGCGCATGCGTGTTGTTGTGCTCCCACCGGTGGAGCCCCACGGTCCTGAGTGCACGCACGTAAGCATCGGTATCATGTTAGTGCGTGCGTAAATGTGCGTTCCTGGTGTGTGTCGGCGTGCACAAGTTCATGGGCATGGGTAGGCATGCTCCGACACACCTGGGGCACGGTCCCGCGTGGCATGCACGCACGGCCCTTGCTTGGCCCTGGCTCAGGAAGGGAGCAGGAACCCCTGGCCTGGTGCTCTGGGTCCTGTCTGGGTGGAGCAGGAAAAGGGAGGCGCCCAGTCCCAAAACGCTTCTCCCTCAGCCTGGACACACACGCACTGCAGCGTGCCGCAGCCGGTGGGCGTGGGGCCTGACGGTGACTCCGCGCCTGTTCACCGTCTTCCAGCCAGTCTGGGAGCTAATTACCGTCGGGGCCAGACGGGCTGGCTGGAAAGATGAACACATCTCCGAGTGTCTGCAGCGCGTCTGGGGCTGTGCTGTTCCGAGGGTGTGGGGCGGGATAGCTGGGGCGTGTGTGTGGGGAGGGGTGTTCGCGTGGGTCCTGGGGGGCAGCTGGTATGATGGGTGTAGCATGCATGTCTGCTCTGTGTGTGTGATCTGTGGGTGTCTGCTCTCCTTATGTATAAAGAGGCTGTACTAATAGTACTTGCCTCATAAAGTTATGAGGAAGAAATGAATTCAGGAGTGTAAGGTGTTCAGGCACCCTCGGCCCCAGCAATCCCACTCGTAGGTCTTACCCGAGAGAAACGAACACTTACATCCACACACAGACCTGGAGCTGAATGTTCGTAACAGCATCCTTCCAAATCCCCCAAACTGGAAACAACCCAAATGCCCATCAATAGGTGAACAGATCACGGGGGTGCATCCCAACCAGGGACTAAAACCAAAACAAACCTAATGCCCCCGAGCCAGTTCCCACACACAGTGACCCCACGGGACAGGGTAGAACTGCTCCATAGGGTTCCCAAGGCTGTAATCTTTACACGGACTGAGCAGCTGGTGGCTTCAAACCTCCGACCTTTTGTTTAGCAGCCGAGCGCTTTAACCAGTGTGCCACCAGGGCTCCTTTGTAATGGATTACTGCTCAGCAATAAGAAGGAATGAAGTAACCTCGAATGCATGACGCTTGAGGGAAGAAGCCGGACTCAGAAGGCCACGTATTACATGATCCCATCGATACGAAGTGACCAGTACTTGCAAATCCACAGGGACAGAAAGCTGATTAATAGATGCCTAGGAACGAGGGTTTGGAGCCCTGGTGGCGCAGTGGTTAAGGGCTTGACTGCTAACCAAAAGGTCAGCAGTTCAAACCCACCAGCCGCTTATTGGAAACCTTATGGGGCAGTTCTACTCTGCCCGTTAGGGTCTCTATGAGTCGGAATCAACTCCATGGCAACAGGTTTAGGGCCGAGGGAGAAAGATCTGGCAATCTGTTCCCATAAAGATTACAGCCTAGGAAACCCTACTCTGTCACATGGGATCGCCATGAGTTGGAATCGACTCCATGGCACCCAACAATAACAACGTGTGCGCACGCCATTATAAACACACATACAAAGATATACATGTGAACACACGTCACACAAATGCTTGTGTATGGACGCACAAACAGGTATGCAGAAATGGCACTGTCACAGACACCCATGTGCACACATTATACACACATACACACGTGAAAACATAATCATGTGCACCTATACTTACACACCATTACACACACACACATCAGCAGGCAGAGGCCTCAGCTGCTCGGAGGAATCAGATCCGGAGGCTGGGGGAGCCTTGGAGACAGGGAAGGGCCAGATGACAGCATCTGTCCCAGACTGCGTCTCCGTCAGCAGCTGCCTGAGAAAGAGTCCTGGGCTGCCCGCCTCTTCGTCTGTCTGTCTCCGGGACATAGACAGGCTGCCCACTCCCCCGCGGGCCCCCACCCTGCCCGTCCCGCCTCCTCTCCCAGCAGGGTCCCCACCTTCCTCCCCCCACCCCAGGCCGTGGGAACCTCCTCTGTTTGGCTGCAAGGGTCTGGGAAGGAAGAGGGGCCGAGATGTTCGGGGCGTCCGCTTCTTATAACCTTCCCTCCCTCACTACCTCACCCCGGCCCCAGCTCACAGGAAGACCCTTCTCTCTCTGGGCCTCAGTTTCCCCGGCTATAAGATGGAAGGATAGTTTCTGTGGGTGTCGGGGAGCTGTTCTTCCAAGCCCCCAGCGTGCATAGCGCAGACCTCACGCCCTGGGCCCTGGGCCTGTTCTAGCCGGCTCTTCCCTGCCCCTCCAGCTCTGGCTGCACATTTTCTAGAGCTTTCTGCAGGCAATGGTCTCAGCCCTAGGAGAAGCTCTGATGGTGGAAATTCAGGCCTCAGAGCTGCCTGGGCAAGGAGATGCTTGGGGATCGGACTTGGGGCTCAGTGCAGCCCAAGGAACCCTTGCAAATGCAGGCATGGGCACCCAGAGGTGCAGGAGGGGAAGCATCGAGGGGGATGGCTGCAGGGGGGAGTCCAGGCAGAACAGCAGGAGAGAAGAGGGAAGCGCATGGAATAAGCCTGTGCACGCATATGTGTGCAATCCATGAGGGCCTGTGCATGTCCAACAGCCTCCGTTCTCTGCGTGTAAGTGAATTAAAGGGCACTCAAGCGTTTCCCAATCAACAGGTGTGTCCAGGTGTGAGTATTTGCATCCTGTGGGTCCCTGGGCGGTGCCAATGGTTCACACGATCACCTGCTAACCAAAAGGCTGGCAGTTCGAGTCCACCCAGAGGCTCCTCGGAAGACAGGCCTGGCCATCTTCTTCAGAAAAATCAGCCACTGAAAACCCTATGGAGGGAGCACAGTTCTACTCTGACACACAGGGGGTCATTGGGAGTCCGAGTGGACACGACAGGACTGGTACTGGTCTGGAACCCATCTAGAATGTCACCTCCAAGAGGCAGGGATCATGGTGCTGTTCACGGATGTACGACGCCTGGTGCATAGCAGACGTTCAATAAATGCTTGTGGAATGATACGTTGATTTGTCCATTCGTTTACTCATTTGACCAATATTTACCGAGTGCCCGCCGAGCGCCAGGTGCTGCAGACACACAGCGAACGAAGCAGACGAAAGCGTCCTTCAGAGCGCAAGCAAGTATAGACACCCGTGGCACGTGGCTGTGTCGTGGGGCATGGGCAGCAGCCACCCGTGTTAATGTGCGCACACACGCTTGTGTGTAGGGTGCATACTTTGCTCTGGCACGCACGCACACTCATGCACACACGCTTGCGTGCTCTGGTCCATCCAAGGCTCATGTGTGGGCTTGTGCAGCCCGGCGTCTCCCCGGCACTGCCCGCTTGCCCCGCCCACCTGCCGAGAGTGCCCGGGGCCAGGCAGGCGGAAACCTCTTCCAGCTGCTGTGCCCAGTTTCAGGGAAGCCACTGCCTGGCGCCCTGCCTACCGCACCCACCTGCCCTTTCACCTGCCCCCCGGCTCCCAGGAAGTACCCAGGAGGCCCGGCCCCCGAGCCTGAGTGCCTGACAGCACCACCCAGACTCACACAGTGGCAGGGAGCATGCTAGATGCCAACCTCTTTGGTCCACACCTTCAGAACCCCTCAGAGTCAGGACCCAAGTAGGGTAAACTGAGCCATGCAAAGGGACCCAGGAGAGGGGCTGCACATGGCCCCAAATTTGGCCAGGCTCCATAAGGGTGTCCTGCTGGCTTCTCCCACTCCAGATCAGCACATGCACCCTTGTGAGTCTGCACACAGTGAATCTCTGCCCACAGTGGGACTTTGCAGGCTTAGTGAGCGTTCGTGGGCAAATGCGCACAGTGGGCATTTCGACTTAGAAAATGTTTACACTGCCCTGCTGACTGTGCGGCTCATGTCACAAGACAGGAGTTCGTGGAAGACGGGCTGTGTCTGCACGCATGAGGGCTTTTACCCAAGTGGGGACGTTAACACAGATGAGGAGATTTGAAAGTACAGGTTGCCTCCAATAATGGATACCTGTGAGTACGTCTGTCCCGGCACACAGTGGGCGTTTGCACACACTCAGGTGCCTACACATAGTGAGTGTGAGTACATCCGTGATTGCACACAGTGGGGGTTGCAGCATGAGGGTGTCTGCTCTGTAGGTGTTTGTACGCTGTCGAATGCCTGCACACAGTAGGTGTTGTATCTATGTGGGTGTTGCATGCAGGCAAGGGGCTGCACGCAGCAGGCTTTGCACGAAAGTAGCGTCTCCACACAGTGGGCCTTGCACGCAGGTAGGGTCTGCACACAGTGACTACTTGCACGGAGGCGGGGTCTGCACACAGTGGGCATTTGCACACAGGCGGGGGTCTGACACAGTGGGTCTTGAATGCAGGCAGGTCTGCACACTGTGGGTGTTTGCACGCAGGCAGGGTCTGCACACAGTCAGCCGTGCTGCCAGCGGGCCAGCGGGCACCCGGCTCAGGGTGGCGGTGTAGCCCCGTGCCGCCCGGCACGCACCCGGCCCTGCGCGTCCCGGCTCCCC
>NW_004443993.1:12973742-13058482 GCF_000243295.1 Trichechus manatus latirostris
AGGGAGCCGCCGCCGGCGCGCACCCCCTGGGGGTGGCCGCAGACACCGAGCCTGGTGGGCCCCTTTGGGAGGCTGGCACCGTCGCGCACGGGAGGGGCCGGCAGCCTGCGTTGGGGTCCCCGGCGCACAGCCTGCGCGCCCAGGGCGCACCGGAGGGGGCGCTGGCGAGGGTGTGGGGAAACTCGGGCCAGGACCCTGCATTCCGCCCACTTGGTGACTTCTCTGTCTCTGGCACCCCCGCCTCTGTCTCCAATTATCCAATTTAAGGAATGAGGAAGCCGGGACTCCAGCCTGCTCGGGAGGGCAGGCGGGAGGGACGTCTGGGGCCTGGGTCAGCGCCCCTCCCCACCCCCAGAGTGTCTGGAGGGAGGGTGGGGTGCAGGCAAGGCGTAATAATGGTTCCCCGGGCGGCGCTTGACCGAGCGCTTTCTGCAGTGTCTGGCTTCCCCCAGCCACGTGGGAGGGCGGTTAGACTTTCCCTTTTACAGAGCGGGAAACTGAGGCATCCGCGCTGCGCTCCCTTAGCTAGAAGGCGGCGGAGACAAGATTCATTGGAACCCAAAACTCCGCTGCTTCTCCTTCTTTTATGGCATGACCTCCGCGCACACTCCCTCTTCCGCAGCCATTCAAGTGATGTTTATGAAGCGCCTGCTGTATACGCTGCGTTCCCCAATGCGTGCATGCATATGATCGCAGGCTTGCGCTCCCACGTGTGTGTGCTGACGCATGTCGTGGGCACCCCAAGTTTGCACACGAGGGTCTTCGGCTGGGCCCTGACCCACCCCTCACCCCATCCCGCCCCGTCCCTGGGCCTGGGAACCTTCGGCTTCCGGGAGGAGGGGGCGGGGTGGGAAGGATAGACGGACAATGCTGGGAAAAAGGACAGGGAGGAGCTGCGAAAGGAAACACCCCTGTCCCGCCTCCAGATATGGGGTCTGTGTCTGCAAGGTCACAGTCTCATGGTGGGCGTCCTTGGGGAGGGGGGTGTCACTCGGGTGCCTGTTATTGTGGGTCATTCCGGGTCTCCGGGGAGGGGAGTCCTCCAGCAGGTCTGTGAGGCCCCGTCTTTGCACAACTGGGGGGCACCACTCCCAGGCTATCCAGTTCCTCCAGATTAAGATCCTCCTGAATCGCCTCCCCCAGGCCCCCACCCTACCCCACCGTGCGCCCAGCCCTGAGCTAGGCATGGCTGGGGCCCTGCAATCAAGCCTCGGTCTTCTTGACCCCCTGCGTGTTACAGCAGAACTGAGCTCCACAGGGTTTTCAATGGCTGATCTTTCAGAAATCGACTGCCAGGGCTTTCCTCCTAGTCTGTCTTAGTCTGGAACCTCCGCTGAAACCTGTTCAGCATCATAGCAAAATACAAACCACCAATGACCAACGGGTGGTGGCTGGGTATGAGGTGCATTGGCTGGGAATCGAACCCTGATCTCCCGCACGGAAGGTGAGGCTTCTACCAGCAGATCGCTCCTGTCCCCACCCCACATATAACTGGTTGCCATGAAGTCCACTCCAACTCTCAACTCATGGCAACCCCATGTGTGTCAGAGTAGAACTGCGCTCCATAGGGCTTTCAAGGGCTGATCTTTCAGAAGTAGATTGCCAGACCTTTCTTCCGAGGTGCATCTGGGTAGACTCGAGCTGGTAACCTTTAGGTTAGCAGCTGAGAGGGTTTACTGTTTGCACCACCCAGGGACTTCTTGGCTATGGGTAGAGGTGTTCATATGGGAATGTGTGCATTTGTGTGCCCAGACCCCTGGGATGGTGGGTATGCATTTATTTCATACTTCCGGAGCCCCTGCTGTGTGCGAGGGCTGTGGGATCGCTGGGCAAACAAGAGAGGACAGCATAAACAGACAGCTGTCTGTGTGCACACGCGTGTATCTGCGTGTAGAATATGAACATGAGTTCTCACTCAAGCTCGTGTGTGCCGGAACATGTGTGAGTGGGCATACATGTCTGAGTATTTTTATGTGTGGTAAAGTGTAGCAGGAGAGTAAGGGTGTGCGCGCGTGTGTGTGTGTCTCTGCCATTTACATGTCTGAGTATCTGTGAACACAGACTGTCCACGTTTGCAAGTACACGTGTACATGAGTGTGTACCTGTGGCCATCTATACCCACGGCTCTGAATAGGCAGACCTCGGGGCTGGGGACAACCCTGTCCCACCCACTCCCACCTGCTGCTTCCCCTTCTGTTATATCCATTTGTTATTAGCCACTGCGGAGTCCATTCCGACTCGTGGCGACCCCGTGTGTGCAGAGTGGAACTGCTCCATAGGGTTTTCGAGGCTGTGAGCTTTCGGAAGCATCGCCAGGCCTGTCTTCCGAGGCGCTACTGGGTGGGTTCAAACCGCCAACCTTTCCGCTAGTAGTTGAGTGCTTAACCATTTGTGCCCCCCGGGGAGCCTCAGTTATACCCTACCCATTGCCATGGAGTTGATTCCAACTCATAGTGACCCTATAGGACAGAGTAGAACTGCCCCATAGGGTTTCCAAGGCTGTAATCTTTATTGAAGCTGACTGCCACATCTTTCTCCCACGGAGCGACTCGGGGGTTCGAATTGCTGATCTTTTGGTTAGCAGCCGAGCGGTTAACCACTGTGCCACCAGGGCTCCTTAGCTATACCCTAACTCACTGCAGTCAAGTGGATTCCAACTCACAGTGACTATAGGACAGAATGTAGGTTTCCAAGGCTCTCAGGAGGGGAGATGTAGGGCCACGCTTCTCAGGGAGAGGCAGAGCTGGGTGGAGAATTAGCACCTCTGCCCCTCTGAGTTGGGGTGCAGATGGGAAGGCTCCTAGGTGGGCAGGGGTTCTCAGGGCTGAGAACAGGAGCAGCCTGTGCGCAGGTCAGAGGTAAAAGGAACGGTGTCGAGTGAGTTTCTGGGTCTGATGTGTGTGTGCAATGTCAGTACGTGGCTCTCAATATGAATTGTGTGGATGGCTGTGGCTGCCTTTGTGCACATCCATATCCACTCACACGAGTGGGTTAGTATACTGCTGGGCATCCCAGGTAGACTCACTGGGGAGCACGGACACAGCGCAGGAGTTAAAAGTTCAGACTTTGATTCCGATACACACCGCAGTGTGGATGAACCTTGAAAACAGCATGCTCAGAGAAAGAAGCAAGATACAAAAGGGGACGTATTGTATGCTTCCATCAATAGGGTGGCAAATCCATAGAGACAGAAAGCAGATTAGTGGTTGCCTAGGGGACCCTGGGTGGCGCAAACAGTGATGTGCTCGGCTGCTCCTGAAGAAAGACTGGTGGTCCGAGTCCACTTGGAGGTGCCTCGGAAGAAAGGCCTGGTGATCTACTTCTGAAAAATCAGCCACTGCAAGCCCTACAGAGCACATTTCTGCTTTGACACACATGGGATTGTCATAAATAGGGTATGTCTGTATGTATGATGGTTGCACACCCTTTGAATATATTAAAAACCATTGAACTACATGCTTTACAAGAGTGAGTTTTATGGTATGTGAATTACATCTTTATTAAAAAAAAGGTCAACCTTTGATGCGCACAGGCCTTGGTCTGAACCCTGGCCCTGCCACCGTCCAGTTGTGTGACCTTGGATGGGTCATGGTCCCTTTCTGTGAAAAGCAGGTAAAATAGTATCTACCTTGTAAAGGTGTTGGCAGGACGAAAAGACAACCTGGTAAATGGAGGAGGAACAGCTCGGAAAAGGAGGGTGAGAATAGCTGTACACTTTGAAGACTGTCATCTACGTCACTGAATCGGACACGGAGAAACTGTGGAGATGGTGCGTGTTCTGCTGTGGACATTCCCAACAACAACAAAATCAAATCAAATCAATTATTTTAAAAACAAAAGACATACACCAGTGAAGGCCTAGTCCGACGCAACGTCCGCTCTTACGATGCTATTCTTCCCTGTGCCTTTCCAACATCTTTGCCATATTTTCCGTACCATGCACCCCCTCCAAGCTTGGTCCTCAAGTCTAACCAGTTGCTGTCGAGCTGATTCTGATTCACGGTGACCCCATGTGTGTCAGAGTAGAACTGTGCTCCATAGGGTTTTCAAAGGCTGGAAGTAGATCTCCAGCCCCTTCTTCTGAGGCACCTCTGGGTGGATTTGCACCTCCAACCTTTCAGTTAGCAGCAGAGGGTGTTAACATTTGCACCCACTCAGGGACTCCCCCGCCCCATGTCTTGTTATTAGTTGCTGTCGAGTTGGTTCTGACTCATATTGACCCTATGTGTGCAGAGTAGAACTGCTCTGTAGGGGTTTTGAGGCTGTGACCTTTCAGAAGCAGATCTCCAGGCCTGTCTTCAAGACACCTCTAGGTGGTTCAAACTGCCAACCTTTTGGCTAGAAGTTGAGCACTCAACCATTTGAGCCATCTGGTCTCCCCCTAAAGTATAGGGATATCTTAAGTCCCCAGCACGTGTTCATAAGGTCAGCCCCCTTCCCTGGGGCAAGGCGAGTTCACAAAATAACTAGAAGCCTGCAAAATCTGGAGACGTGGGCACCGGGAGCATGTCTGGAATTACCAATCCGTCAACATGCCTGTGATTACGCATCTGTATCCGTGGCGGGCTGTGAGTGTACACACGTGCTTATTTGTGCGACCATGTACTCGAAGGAGGCTGCGTGTCTATTTGGCAGACAAGGAAAGTGAGTTCAGAGCAGCAAAACGACCTGCCCCAGGTGATCAGGGTGAAGGTGGAATTCGAACCCGTGGCCACGAGTACGTGGGTGGACATGAGTCCGTGACTGTGTGTATACGCGTATGCATCAATCACTCTAACCTCATAGAAGGCCTGGGGGTGTCTCAGGCCCTGGGTGCAGGTGTGGGTGGAGGTGAGCAGGCGCCCCGGCCCCGCGTGCCCAGCTGGGAAAGCCTGTCTGCCTGCAGCCTGTGGGTGACATCACAAAGTGTCTCCTGCTCTGGTCCAAGGAAAACACACACACGCACGCACACACGTGCATCCTGGCACCCATTCCCCAGGGATGCGAGCCCAGGACAGGGCCTGCAGCAGGTGACAGCCTTGGTGACCTGTGGTAAGTTCTTCCTGACCCGGGATGAATTCGGCAGAACATGGAGGCTGGGGACAGTGCAACCTTCTCCCTCTTGTCCCCATTCTGCTGCCCGCATGATAGCTTCTTTGGCTAATTCTTGGCCAGCCGGCTAGGACCTTCCCCGGGTGCTGACTAGCCAGCCACTGACAATCCAAGACTCCTGGCCAGGCTGAGGCTCCACCACTCAGGACCTCAGTCTCTTCTTCTGGAAAATGGGGTGGCGGCAGCCTCCTCGTCACAGTGTGGTGTCCTGGATGGCAGGTGTTCATCTCAGTACAGGGCACACAGGGAGGACTGAGCACACACCACCAACGTTACTCACTTGGTGAAATTCCTGATCGTGGTTGGGCTCAGTTAGAAAGACGTTAATACTTTTATCAGTTTAACATAGAATTACCATGTGACCCAGCAATTCTGCTCCTAGGTATATACCCAAAAGAACTGAAAGCTGGGGCTCAAACTGATACGTGTATACCAGTGTTCATCATAGCATTTTTCACAACAGCCAAAAGGTAGGAACAACCCAAGCGTTCATCACCAGACGAATGGATAAACAAAAGGTGGGCCATCCATAAAATGGAATATTACTCTGCCGTAAAAAGGAATGAAGTTCTAATCCCTGCTACAACATGGATGAACCTGGAAAACATTATGCTCGCCGAAATAAACCAAACACAGGAGGACAAATATTGCCTGATCTCACTTGTATAAAATAGCTTTAATAGGCAAATGCATAGCCACAAAAGGCAGGTGAGCAGATTAGCAGGGTAGAGAGGGAAGTGCATGCTTACCGGGAACATAGTTTCTATTTGAGGTGCTGAACAAGTTTTGAGAATAAGCAGTGCTGATGCCTGCGCAGCATGGTGAACGAAATTCATGCCACTGAACTGTACACTTAAGAACGGTTAAAATGGCAAATGTTTTCTATATATTTTCTATATCTTTTTTATATATATTTTATTGCAATACAAATTTTTAAAGACATTGATACTTTTATCAACATCAACAATGACAACAACAGTAATAATAATGGGGCATCTGTTGGAACAAAATAGACATAACCCTTCATAGTCACCCAGGCAACAGTGGAGAGAGCTCAGGGCTTAGGACCCCGAAGGCCTGGGTTTGCCTCAATCCTGGAGAGTCATGTCCCCTCTCTGAGCATTTTTTTCATCTGCAAAGTGAGCGAACAAAGTAACAAAATTTTAAATCAAGAAAAGATCAGCAACCCACGCAGGGCGGAGACTTGGAGCCTGAGGCAAAAGGAGAAACCAGTGATGCTGATGCTGTTTTCATTTAACATTTTGAACTTTTACTCATCGTGGATTTTTTTCTTTTTGGCATTCATTTTATTTTTAAAATATTGCATGAAAATATATTGCTGACTGACTTGTTTGGTGCCTGCGTCTTTAAATTTTTGCACCCAAGCCATGCCTCCCTTGCCTCACCCTAGCCTCAGCCCTAATTCACACGGTGACTGTGAGGATTCAAGGGGGAAGGCTGATAGTTTGAACCCACCCAGAGGCACCTCGGAAGAAAGGCCTGGCGATCTGCACCCGAAAGATCACAGCCTTGAAAGCCGTGTGGAGAACTGTCCTCTGCACACAGGGGGTCATGAGCTGGAATCAGCTTGAGGGCAACTAGTAACAAAGTAGCAGCAGCAATGGATCTTCTTTTGATATTTCGTCTGTAGGAGGCACTAATCTAAGGGATGTGTGTTTCATTTTCTCATTTTACCGCCTCAGTAATCTGTGAGGACAGCATTATCATCCCTCTTTATCAGAGAGGGAAACTGAGGCACGGAGCAGTCAAGGTACTGGATCGGGGTCACACAGCTGGGATCCCGCCAGTGTGGTTTCTTCTCGGTGCCCGGGAGGCCCGGATGGCCCCTAGGGATGAGAGGGTCGGAGGTCACAGGGCCCGCGTGGACGGCCAGGGTCACGAAGGGACGAAGGACGGGCTGTCCCAGCCACGGGGCGGGGCCGGCAGGACCGCGCCTCCCTGGCCACCTGCCAGGCGGGAGCCGGGATGACACCACTGGAGCCCGCTGGGCGGGGTTGGCATGGGTGCTGGAGCTCTCGTCCCCACAGGCCTTCCCCCATTGAGGCCCCCTCTTTGGGGCTTCATCCTCCCACCTCAGTCCTCCCCTCCCCCAACCCTCAGCCTCTACTCCCACCCCATCTCTCCTCCCCTCTCTGGGCTCCAGGTCAGGGCTCCCCTCTCCCCATTTCCCGCCACCCCCTGCGGGGCTCCTGAGTCCGCCCCTCTCCTAGCCCCTGCCCCCTGTGGCCCCCTACCCTCTAGGTACTCCCTCATCTCACCGCTACTTCATACCCCTTCAGGCTCCCCCTTACGCTACTCGGGTCCCACCATTTCGAATCCCCCCTCCCCCAGCCCCCGCCGGGATTCCTTCGGCCCCTCCCCCACCGCCACCATCAGAAGGTTTCCCTCCCTTCCCCTAGGGGCTCCTGGCTCCCCACTTGGGTTCTCCCTCCTCCCAACCCCAGCAGGGATCCCCTCCCCTCCCCCTCCCCCGTGGGATTTCCCCCTCCCCCTGCCACTCTTTCCCCGCCCCGTGACTCCCCGGGGGCCGCCGGGGTTTTCCTCTTGCGCCCACACAGGGCCCCTTGGAAAGGTCGTGCCCTTTGGGCAGAGTCCCCCTTCTTCCCCACACCACAAGCCCAGACCCGGGCTGGGGATAGCGGGGAGGGGGCAGACCTGCGAGCCCACCCCGCAGGCCCGGAAGGCTGAGGCCGGGCCGGAAGGGCTGGGCCAGGCTGCCAGCCCGGGGCAGGGGGCGTCGCCGCCTGCCACTTGGGGAGAACAGGGAGGTGGCCGCGCCAGCCTCCCAGTTTCGGTTTCGAGGCAAAACTGCAGGGCCGTGCCAAGCTCAGCTGGGGCTTCCTGGGGCATTTTTCTTCTTGTTGATTTTAGCTTGGGAAAAGAAAAAAAAAATTCTTTTTCCTTAGGGTAGCAAAGGGGCCCATTCTGGGAAGGAGAAGATCTGGGGTAGGGGGGCGCTCCCCAAAGCAGCTCTTCCCGAGGCTGGAGATTGCCACTGTTAGGGGGCCCTGGGGCAGCCCAGCGCCCACAGTGCTGTGTGGTCCCAGGCAGGCCCTCGGCCTCTCTGGGCTGCGGTGGAGGCCGAGGCCCTGCGGGTGGAGGCTGCAGCCAGCCCCCCAGGGGTGCGTCTGTATGTGCCTGAAGCTGGGGGTGGCTCCAGCCGGCCGGTAACAGCAGTGGCTCGGCGGCAGCCAGGTTTCGTAATAAACCGGTCTTTTAATTGCTACAGGGCAGGAGGGAGAAGAAAAAAAAAGAGGCGAAGCTTTGTTGGACTTGGGTGGTGGCGCCGGCTGCAGAGAGAAGAGGCACTGTTTTTGCAAAGGAGCCTGGAGCTGCTAACAGCGCCTGTAGTAACACTTCTGGGGAAGCCACGGTACCAAGGGGAAAGTGTGTGTGTGTGTGTGTGTGTGTAGGGGGGGGTCCCTGTCCTTATCAGAATCCACAAAGACACCAAAAGCAAGCCTGAGGCTTTACAAATTTATTACAAAGCCATCCTAGAAATAAAAATAGAAGAAATCTGTGAGCCTTCTGTCTCTCTTTTCAGTGGTTCAAGTAACAAGTGCAGGTAACAAAATAGATTGTCTATAGCATTTGCAAACTAGGAGTTCCTGGGACCCATACAACGTGGGCCCCAGCTCTAAGTCCCGAAGTAGAAAATCCTGACAAGGGTCCACGCCCTCGCTCAGCCAAGTCCTTTTTGTAGATGGCAGCTCCAGCCTCAACAAAGGTGGGCGACGCCACAGGTCTCGCCCAACCTCCAAAGGTAGAGTCCAGGCTCTCCGTGCTGGGGGGAGGCAGGGCTCCCCCACTCTGGCGTCGGCTGTCACCAGGCCTGTGCCGTGGGGTCCCCTCTTCTGCTGGCCAGGGGGACCCCTCTCCTCTCTCTCTGTGGCCATCGATGGCGCCGCTCCAGGCCACCGTCCCGGGGTGACCCCACACTCCCCTCTCCTTGTCCTCAAATCTCCAATGACTCTGCCCCCCAGTGGTCTCATAAGTTGGGTATTTTTTGGGGGGGGGAGATTGTGCTGGGGGGAGGGGCTCAAATATTTATTTGATTATTTTTTTGGCAGCAACTCAGCAGGCTCTGGGGCCAGGAGGGGACTCAGCGCTCCTGCAGGGCGATGTAGGGGACCCACTGATTGTTTCCTCGGCTTTCTTCACAGTAATTGGCTACCTCCACCAGTCCCTGGCTCTTCCAGGCGTCCGTGTGTGGATTCTAAGGGAAGGAAGCGAAAGGTTCAGAGGCAGCCCCAGGAGTGGCCCAGAGCCTCCCTCTTGCTCGGGAAAACGGACAGGCCCAAAATAGCTCCCTGGGTGAGGAGGCCGGCTGGGCTGCCCACGGGACACGCCGACAAACATGCCGAGCGTGGCTGAGGGATGAGCTGGTGTGCGGTGGGCAGGCCAGCTTAACTTTGTTGACAAACATAGCCCAGGTGGCCGGGTGGGGCGGGGGCCCCACTCACCGTGACCAGGAGGCAGTGCAGGTCCCGGGGCTCCGCGGTGCCCTGGGTCTCGATCGGCTCACCCAGCAGCTGTGCCAAGCGCTGCATACCGGAGACCCGCACGATATCAATGTCGTTGTCACAGCAGAATGACTGGATGAGCGTGAAGTGGATCTGCAGAGCGATGTCATCCTCCTCTTCCTCGTCTATGGCTAGGAGGCACAGGACCACGCTGTCCGGGTCCCTGAAGGGCGGGGAGCAGGTCAGCCGGGGACATCATGCACGGGGAGGGGGGGGAGTTTGCAGAAAGCAAGAGAGAAACCGCGCTGCGTGCATGCATGCAGGAGACAACGTGTCTGTGTGCTGGGTGCCAGGGGTACTCACTTCAAAGTATGGGGGAAGAGGATTGAGTGAAAACGGGGGTGGGGGTCGCCTGCAAACCATGCAGCGCGCCAACGCTGAAGCTCCCTTTCTCAAATGGAAAAAGGCCCCCAAGCCACAGTGCGGGTGCTTGGGGTAGTCCCAGACCCGAGGCAAGAAAGGAGTTTTAGGAGCGTGCAAAGCAGAGGGGGGACCCGACCCCGCGCCCAGCCCCAGGAAGGGGGATTGACTCACACATTCATCAGCTTGGCCGACTCGTACACCCCCACGGTGAGGCGGTCCTGGCGCTGCGCAGCCACCAGAAGCTCCTCCACCGCTGCGCTCACCGTCTGCATCCTGGGGATCAGGGGACAGGGCGGTCACGCCGGGCCAGCCACCGGGTTCTGCGTCCCGCGCCCTCCCCAGTCCCTCCCAGTCCCTCCCGGCCCAGCCGACCTCAGGCGGCGAGGACCCCCGCTACTTACTTCTGAGCCGCGTTGTCGCACGCCACGATCTCTTCCAGGGTCATGTTGCAATTATAATCCACAGTGGAAACAAACCCACCACAGTCCCAAGAGAGAAAATGCAAAATCCGAGAACAGACAGCGCAACACGTTCTCACGGAGCCGGAGCGCTAGCCCAAAACCTTCGGCAGACAGCAGTGAAATCCCCAAAGAAGTTGGAATAAAGCAAAAAAAACGCAAAGTCCTTAACGCGAATAATCCAAGAACACCAAAGAACGGCGCGGCTCTTCACCTACGGCGATCCGCGTTGCGGCCGCCGGCGCCGTCTTTTATAGACACACAGGCCGGGGCGTGGCCTCGGCCGGCCGGCCGGCTCTCCTATTGGTGGGCCCACAAAGGCTAGGGCAGCGCGCGCTGCGGTTGGCCGGCGGCCGGGAGGGGGCGGAGCGCCGCGCGGGGGGCGCCCCACGTGGGGGCGTGAGCCCGGAGGCGAGAAAGGGGGGGAGTGAGTGCCCGGGGCAAAAAAAAAAAAAAAGCAGAAGTTTTTCTCCAGATTTCCCGGCAGCCGCGCGCCGCCTTTCGGAGCGCGCGCGCGGGATTTCCAGCGCGCGAGGCGGCCACGACTTTCGGGGGGGTCTGGAATCCCCTCTTTGCACCCGGAGAGTCCCCGACCCGCGTCTTTCCCAAGGGAAGTCTGCATGGGGTGGGGCATGCATGCGGAGGGGGCCCCCTTTGCACCCCGATCTCTCTCAGGGGGTGGTGAGAGAAGGTCTCCCTCTCCCCTGGCTGCAGGGACCCCCAAACCCAGATGACTTAACCTCTCTGGGTCTCTGCCCCCACCTGTTCCGTGCGAAGGCTGCGCCGTCCTCGTTGGGCTGGAAGGTGCAGTCCATAAAATAAGGGGTATACAGTGGGCGCTCAATAAACGACAGCCGTTCAACTGGTGGGCACGGTAGACCGCCTCGAGGTCCGCCAAAAGTGGGGGCTTCAAAGGCCTAGGCGTCCTGGGGAAGAGAACCGGCACCCCCGCCTTGCCCCCCGCGAGTTTGAGCGTGGGGCGCGCTCGGGAGGCGCAGGTGGCTCATCTCCGCCGTCTCTGCCCTGAGCGGGCGCGCCCCCTGCCGGCTGCCTCTCGTTCCACCATTTGACCGTGCAGCGAAATTAAAGCCCAAGAGAAAGCGGAGGCGAAACGGTTCTGGCTAGAGCTGCACGCTGCCGCCTCTGGCCTGTTTGCAATCACGATTGCCACCTTTATAGCCTCCCTCCCGGGTGGGCGCTCACACATATTGAGTGCGTACTGTATACCAGGCGCTCCCTCCCTGCAGCATGGTTCATTTAAACTCCAAGGACCCGGGAAGCAGAGGCTATACGTATGTCCAGCATGCAAAAGAGGAAACTGAGACTTGGAGAGTTTCGGGTTGCAGCCACGCGTGTGCACCTGGCACCGCTGCACGCAGGGACCCTGCCAGCCTCGCCCCCGCCCCTTCCCCCACCCCTCCCGAGAAAGCAGCTCACGAGTGAGGCGGGCAGGCCCGCATAGGATAATCTCCCACGGCCGATTGCGTGCTCCCTGGTGACTCATGTCTTCGCCCCCTCCCCCGCCAGTTTGGCCTCAGCCCCGCGGCTCAGCTCCCCCGGCTGCCTGTCCTGCGAGTCCGGCTGACGCATCGCGCCGCCTCCGCGCCGCCCACCCGGACGTGAAAGGGCCAGGAGCTGCGAGGCGCGGTAGCGCCACCTGGTGGTCGCGAGGGGTCTCTGCGCCTGCAGGACCGGAAGGGAGGACCCGCGGGGGAGGGATGAGAGGCGGTTACAGTGTCTCGTATACACGATATTTCACATAGGCAATGTATACTTTATATTTTAAAAACACAGTGTTTTAAAATAGACTTTATTTTTTAGAGTAGGTTTAGGTTTACAGAAAAAATTGGGCAGAAAGTACAGAGAGTTCCCTTATACCCGTCTCCACTGCAATTTCTCCTTTGATTAACATTTTGCATTCCGTGTGGTACATTTGATGCATTATTATTCACTAAAGCAGTCCCTTGTCGTTGTTGTTAGGGGCTGTCCAGTTGATTCAGACTCACAGCGACCCCATGCACAACAGAATGATACACGGCCCCGTCCCGCACCATCCTCACAATCGTTGCTATGTTTGAGCCCATTGTTGCAGCCACTGTGTCATTCCGTCTTACTGACGGTCTTCCTCTTTTTCGCTGACCCTCTACTTTACCAAGAATGTCCTTCTCCAGAGACTGGTCCCTCCTGATAACATGTCCAGAGTATGTGGGACATAGTCTCGCCATCCTCGCTTCTAATGAGCATTCTGGCTGTACTTCTTCTAAGACAGAATTGTTTGTTCCTCCGGCAGTCCACGGAATATTCAACATTCTTTGCCAACACCATAACTCCAAGGCATCAATTCTTCTTCCATCTTCCTTATTTATTTTCCAGCTTTCGCGTGCATGGGAGGTGACTAAAAATACCATGGCTTGGGTCAGGGGCATCTTAGTTCTCAAAATTATATCTTAGCTTTTCAACACTTTCAAGAGGTCTTTTGCAGCAGATTTGCCCAATGCAGTGCGTCCCTTGATTTCCTGACTGCTGCTTCCATGGCGTTGATTGTGGATCCAAGTAAAACAAAATCCTTGACAACTTCAGTCTTTCCTCTGTTTATCATGATGTTGCTTACTGGTCTAGTGCCTGGGTGGTGCAAATGGTTAAGTGCTTGACTACTAGCAGAAAGGCTGGCCGTTCGAACCCACCCAGAGGCACCTCGTAAGACAGGCCTGGTGATCTGCTTTCCAAAGGTCCGCCGTGAAAACCCCATGGGGCAGTTCTGCTCTGCACACGTTGGGTAGCCATGAGTCGGGACTGCCTCCGCAGCCACTAACAACAGCAGGGGTTTTGACAAATGCGTAATGTCACGTGTCCACCATTACAGAATCACACAGAATACTTCTACTGCCCTAAAAATGCCCTGTGCGCCGCCTACTCTAGAAGCAATATTTTAAATAATATCAGGAAACTACTGCCCGGGGATGCCACTTTTGTAATTAATGTTTTCTTGGAAGCAGGGTGGGGTTTAGGGTAAGGCAAGTCACGAACTCCCCTGGGGCCAAATTTAAGGGGAGGCCAAAAAAAAAAAAATCAGCCGTCAAGATGAACAATGTTTTAGTGCAATATTTTTTTAAAATCAAAATTAATGCAAAGAAATCCATGGTGAACAAAAAATCAAAGACTTTAAATATGGCATAGGGCATATGGGACTAGGGAAATGGGAGAGATGTGAGTCATGCAAAGGTGGGGTTGAACCTCGCCTTTATTTAAACAGTTGGTATTCCAGTCTGGAACAAGGGAGAATGAAGAGCCAAAGACACAAGGGAAAGATTAGCGCAAAGGACTCATGGACCACAACTGCCACGGCCTCCACCAGACTGAGTCCAGCACAACTAGATGGTGCCCGGCTACCACCACCGACTGCTCGGACAGGGATCACAAGAGAGGGTCCTGGACGGAGCTGGAGAAAAATGTAGAACAAAATTCTAACTCACAAAAAAAGACCAGACTTACTTGTCTGAGACTGGAGAAATCCAGAGAGCGTGGCCCCTGGACACCCTTTTAGCTCAGTACTGAAGTCACTCCTGAGGTTCACCCTTCAGCCAAAGATTAGACAGCCCCATAAAACAAGACGAGGCTAATGGGGGCCCACCAGCCCGGAGGCAAGGACGACAAGGCTGGAGGGGACGGGAAAGCTGGTAATAGGGAACCCAAGGTCGAGAAGGGGAGAGTGTTGACATGTCGTGGGGTTGGTAACCAATGTCACAAAACAGTATGTGTATTAATTGTTTAATGAGAAGCTAATTTGCTCTGTAAACCTTCATCTAAAGTACAATTAAAAAAAGTATTAAAAAAAGTTGGTATTTTGTTTGTCATGGATTTTTTTGCATTCATTTTGATTTTAAAAAATATTGTGTTAAAATATCATTTATCTTGAAGACTGAGGTTTTTTTTTGTGCCCCCTTAAATCTTAAGCCTGAGATGAATGGGTCACTCACCTCACCCTAGTCCCCGCGTCTGCCCCAGGAGATGGAAATCTCAACCCTTCCCATGACATGAGTGAGCTGGGGACTTTGCCAACCAGGAAAATGAGTGTATCCTTACCCACCTCACAAATGAGGTCCCCTATCTCTAGAATCGACAAACTAAACCACTCTTCTATTTATTAATTTTGCATTTCATGGGAGATAATAATAGTAACAATGATAATAATACCAGACATTTATTGAGAGATTATAATGCCCAAAACAGAAGATGAGCCAACACAGAGAAAGCGTGTGGTAGACCTATATAAAATACATACACACCAATTTTAAAAGCTATACAGTATATATTGGAGCCCTGGTGGCCCAGTGGTTAAGAGCTCAGGCTGCTAACCAAAAGGTTGGCAGTTTGAATCCACCGGGTGCTCCTTGGAAACCCTATGGGGCAGTTCTATTCTGTCCTATAGGGTCGCTATGAGTCGGAATCGACTCGACGGCCATGGGTTTGGCTTTTTTGGGTCAGTATATGGTCGAGTCCCTGGGTGGCACCAACAGTGAATGAACTCGGCTGCTAACCAAAAGGTTGGAGGTTGAAGTCCACTCAGAGGCACCTCAGAAGAAAGGCATGGCAATCTACTTCTGAAAAATCAGCTAGTGAAACTCCAGTGGAGCACAGTTCTACTCTGACACACATGGGGAAGGCAGCTGGTTGGTTGGTAATATGCCCTAAGCAACTTATAAGTGTCTTCTCCTTCCATACTAACATCTCTTTCAATGCCCGCGATGTAGGCACTTGTGTGACTCTTCCCATTTGATGGAGGAGAAAACCCGGCTGGAGAAGGCAACGTTCTTCGCCTAAGGACACACAGCTTCAGTTCCCGGGTGAGATTCCAGCCATTCCAAGACTCTGGGGGCAAGGGGGTCAGGGCAGGTAGGATGGAGGCGTGGAGCGCTTGGAGTCCAGAGGGAGAGAGCTGGCGGGAAGGCGGCAGGCAGGGAAGTCAGCCTGGGGAGGAGATAAAGAGCTGGTGGAGGGGTGAGGTGTTTTCCCAGGGAAGACAGGAAGCGCACCCCAGGCCGAGGAAACAGCTGGTGTGGACCCGCACATAAGCAGACCCAGACACAGTCTTTGAGCTCCCCCCCGACCCCGCTTTGTGCTCAGAGCCATGCAGGATTAGGGGGAGGAGAATGAGGTCCTTGCCTCAGGCGCAAATTTGAAGAGGGCACCGAAAAACTCAACCATCAAGATAAATTATATTTTGTTCTCTCATTTTTTCATTGAGACATGGTTCACATACCATAAAATTCAGTCATTTTTGAAGTGTACGATTTAGTGGTTCTTAGTATATTCACGGAGCCCTGGTGGCGTAATGGTTTAGGGTTTGGCTGCTAACCAAAAGGTTGGCAGCTCGAATCCACCAGCCTCTCCTTGGAAACACTATGGGGCAGTTCTACTCTGTCCTTTAGGGTCACTATGAGTCGGAATCAGCTAGACAGCAACGGGAGTATATTCACAGGAGCGCTGGTGGCACAGTGGTTACGTGCCGGCTTGCTGACTGAAGATCCATGGTACAAACCCAGCAGAGGCTCCGTGGGAGAAAAGAGTTAATTCAGGGCAACGCTTACAAGAGGGCTCGGCTCGTAGTGAGCAAAACCCACTGCCCTCGATTCTGACTCATAGTGACCCTATAAGACACAGTAGAACTGCCCCATCGGGTTCCCAAGGCTGTAATCTTTATGGAGGCAGACTGCCACATCTTTCTCCCACCAAGCTGCTGATGGATTTCAACCAACGACCTTTTGGTTAGCAGCAGAGCAATTAATGACCGCGTCACCAGGGCTCCTTGGTGCGAAGTAAACACCCTATAAATGTGGGCTGTTATCTAACTTTCAGACATTGGCTGAGGGCCTACTGCATGCTGCGATACCAGGCAAATAAGGCAGGCAGCTACTTCAGGTGGGGTAGTCAGGGTGGGCTTCTCAGAGGAGGTGACATTTGAGCTGAGACCTGGATGTCATGAAGAAGCCAGGCTGGGGAAGATCTAAGGCGAGGCGGTCCCAGGCACAGCATGTACAAAGGCCCTGAGGTAGGACCGGGCCTGGCATGTTTGAGGGAGCTCAGGAGGCCCGGAGGCCGGATGGGGGAGATGAGCTCAGAGAGGCATGCCTGGGAGGCTGTGGGAGGGGTTTGGGTTGGACTCTGGGTGTGCTGGGAAGAAGGGGAAGGGCTGGACTCTGACTTCATGTTATTTGCAAAGATGAACAAGACAAGATTCCTGTCCCCAAGGTGAGGCTTCCGGGTGGATGTGAGTCATCCTCTGAACTGAGACATTTGTGAGACAGGAATGGGCTATGGTGGGGGCACACCATGTAGGGGGTGATTGTAAGAGCAAAGGCAGGAAAACCGAGGCAGTTTGGAGAATATTAAGGACAATGACAAGGCAGGAAGTGGTGTGTGGCAGGAGGGTGAGATGACCGTGTCCCCCTGAAGGAGGTGGCAGAAAGGGCTGGCTCCACTCTGAGGTCACACTTACGCGGTTCAAATCCCAGCTGCACCTCAGATGAGCTGTGTGTCCTCAGGTTGGTGACTTGCCCCCTCTGAACCTCCCACTCTTTCTGGGAAAGTCGGGTTGCTGAAGGATCACAGCAATCGTGACTTTGAATGGGCTTGGCTTCCACTCCTAGGCATATGCCCCAAAGAATTGAAAGCAGGGACTGGAACAGAAACTCGTACATCGGTGTTCATGACAGGGATCCTCACATAGCCAGAAGGTGGAAACAACCTGAATGTCCAACAGATGAATGGGTAAACACAGTGTGGTCCATCCTCAGGAGGGAATGTTACTCAGCCCTGAAGAGGAAGGAAGCTCTGATACACACTACGACATGGGATGAACATCGGTGTACACGTATCTGTTTGAGCCCCTGCTTCCAAGTCTTTTGGGTGTATACCTAGCAGCTCAGTCTCTGTTCGTCCATTACCTTCTCACGTCCGCGATTTCAGTCGGGATCGCAGGGTTCCAGCCCCAGGTTCCTGATTTCTGATCCTAGATTCCAGGCTCCAGAATCTGGACTCCCCGTGATCCATGCTCGGAAATCAGGATTTCCTGAAATTCAAGCTCCAAAATCGGGGTTCCCTGAGATCCAGGCTCCGAAATCCAGAATCCGAGCTCGCTGAGATCCAGGCTCCGGAATCTGGGTTCTCTGCGACCCAGGCTCCGAAATCCAGAATCCGGGCTCCCTGAGATCCAGGCTCCGGAATTCAGGATCCTGGCTCGAAATCAGGGCCCGGAGCCAGCAGCAGCCGTTCTGATTTTGAAAATCTGGCGCCAAAATCAGGCGCGGAGCGGGGGCGGCGAGAGGGCCGGGGGCTTCCCGGGCTGCACCGTCCAGGCTCTGGGCTTTCTCGCCCACAGCCCCGCACCCCGACCCCCAAAGCAGACAGCAACTGGTCATTGACTTTGCAGCACCCTGGGGTCAGAGAGTCCCGCGCTCGAATCCCGTCCCGCCATCTCCTGCTGGGGGGGGGTGTCCCGGAAAGTTCCCCTAAATCCCTTCAGGCCTCAGTTTCCCATCCTGCAAATGGGCCTCCCGCCGCGTGCTGGACCTGGGGGACCCGCAGAGGGGACTGGGCAACTTGGCAGGACGCCTCTGACCTGGGAGTGGCTCTCGTGTTTTTGGAGGGGGTACCCTGGCACAGCTCTCACCGCCCGCCCGCTCAGCGCCAAAATTTGAAAATTGCCCGGCGCCTCTCCCACTGGGCGCGCGGGGAGGGGCACCCGGGCCCCACCCACGGGCAGCGCCGGGCTTCTTGGGACTTGGAGTCCAGCCCCCGGAATCCCCCCTCGCAGCTCCAGCCCAGCGCTGAGAGAGCAGGGCCGGGAGTAGGCTCAAGGCCCCCATTTACACAGGGAGAGACTGAGGCCCAGGCTAGAGCGCACAGTGGGGAAGGGCGCTGAGGCGGGTGGAACAGCATGGACAAAGGCTGGGAGGAGGATGGGCCGGGCATCCACGTGCCAAGGGGCAGCGTCGTGGGAGGTGAGCCTTGAAGGGCAGGCGAGCTCGCATCCAGGCGGGGTCAGTCGAGAGCTCTGATGGGCGGGGGCGGGGTGGTGGTGGTGCTTGCAGATGAATTTGGAGTTGCAGGGTGGGAAAACTGACCTTGTGCCACCGCCAAACCTCAGTTACTCTTTTTCCGTCCTGTATTACTTATTTCATATTTTGCTTAAAAAATCCCCACACATTATACCAATTGGATTTTATGTTTTATAGGCCTCCTGTTATGGAGAGGTCCCTGGGTGACGGAAGCGGTTTGCGATTGGCTACTAACCAAAAGGTTGGCGGTTCAAACCCACCCAGCAGTGCTGGGAAAGAAAGGTCTGACCGTACGCTTTCGTAAAGATTACAGCCAAGAAAACCCTACATAGCACTTCTAGCACATGAGGGCGCAGTAAGTCTACATACATTGGGTTTGGCTGTTTTGGTTTACTATTACAGGCGAAAGAAAACAGTATCTGATCCATATGTACAAGCTAACTTTTGAGAAGACAACATAGTTACATTCTGTTGTTAGCTGCCCTGCAGTCCCCGCCCCCCTGATGGTGACACCATGCACAATGGGGAATGAAACGCTACCCATCCTGCCCCATCCCCATGATTGGTTTTGCATCCATAGAGTTTTCATTGGCTGACTTTCGGGAGTCAGTTGCCAGGGCTTTCTTCCTAGTCTGTCTTAATCTGGAAACTTCACTGAAACCTGTTCAGCATCCCAGAACCGCGCAAGCTTCCACTAACAGATGGGTCGTGGCTGCACATGAGGTACGTTGCCAGGAATGGAACGCGGGGCTCCTGCACAAAAGGCAGAAATTTTACCACTGAACCACCACTGCTAGGTGCTATTTCCATACGGAAGGCTGTGGTCTTTGATCATTCAAAAGCAGCTGCGGCAGTACATCGACAGGGAACTGCCAGAAATTCAAGCTGGATTCAGAAGAGGACGTCGAACGGGGGTATCATTGCTGATGTCAGATGGATCCTGACTGAAAGCAGAAAATACCAGAAAGATGTTTACCTGTGTTTTATTGACTATGCAAAGGCATTTGACTGTGTGGATCATGACAAATTATGGATAGCATTGCAAAGAATGGGAATTCCAGAACACTTAATTGTGCTCATGAGGAACCTGTACACAGAGCAAGAGGCAGTTGTTCAGACAGAACAAAGGGGTACTGTGTGGTTTAAAGTCAGGAAAGGTGTGCGTCAGGGTTGTATGCTTTCACCATACCTATTCAATCTGTATGCTGAGCAAATAATCCAAGAAGCTGGACTTACGAAGAAGCACGGGGCATCAGGATTGGAGGAAGACTCATTAACAACCTGCGTTATGCAGATGACACAACCTTGCTTGCTGAAAGTGAAGAGGACTTGAAGCACTTACTGATGAAGATCAAAGACCCAACCTTCAGTATGAGTTACACTTCAACATAAAGAAAACAAAAATCCTCACAACTGGACCAATAAGCAACATCCTGACAAATGGAGAAGAGATTGAAGTTGACGAGGATTTCATTTTACTTGGATCCACAATCAACACCCACGGAAGCAGCAGTCAAGAAATCAAAAGACTCATTGCCTTGGGCAAATCTGCTACAAAAGACCTCTTTGAAGTGCTAAAAAGCAAAGATGTCACCTTGAGGACTAAGGTGCGCCTGACACAAGCCATGGTGTTTTCAATCGCCTCCTATGCATGTGAAAGCTGGACAATGAATAAGGAAGGACCGAAGAAGAAATGACGCCTTTGAATTGTGGTGTTGGCAAAGAATACTGAATATACCATGGACTCATACTTTGGACACGTTATCAGGAGGGACCAGTCTCTGGAGAAGGACATCATGCTTGGTAAAATAGATGGTCAGTGAAAAACAGGAAGACCCTCGACGAGATGGATTGACACGGTGGCTGCAACAATGGGCTCAAGCATAGCAACGATTGTGAGGATGGCGCAGGACCGGGCAGTGTTTCGTTCCATTGTACATAGGGTCGCTATGGGTCAGAACCGACTCAACCTCACCTAACAACAACAACAGTGTTTGGAAGAAGTACAGCCAGAACTCTCCTTAGATTCTAGGATGGCGAGACTTTGTCTCATATACTTTGGACATGTTATCAGGAGGGACTAGTTCCTGGAGAAAGGACATCATGTTTGGAAAAGTAAAGGGTCATCGAAAAAGAGGAAGACCTTCAAAGAGATGGATTGACACAGTGGCTGCAACAATGGGCGCAAACATAGCAACGATTGTGAGGATGGCTCAGAAGTGGGCATCCTGTTTTACATAGGGTCGCTGTGAGTCAGAACCAACTTGATGGCACCTAACAACAACAACCTGGTTTGGTTTAAAGAAGACTTCAGTGGATATTTTTGATTTGAGGTTTAAAATTTAAAGATGATCTCTCAGTGCAATAATATCGGGGGTTCATTCAGCCTCAATGGCTTCAGGAAGTCTAGATTCCATGAGAATTTAAAATTTCTATTCCACATTTTCACCCCCTTTTGATAAGAATTCTGCTCTAGAATCTTTGATGAAAAGGTTTAGTAATGGTAGCTGGGCACCATCCAGTTCTGGTCTCGTGGCAAAGGAGGCGGTTGTTCCCATCAACCATTTTTTATTGTGTAATTTTTCTTTTTATTATTGAGTCGTAAGTATTCTTTATTCTAGACGCAAGTCCCTTATTAGATATATGATTTGCAAATATTTTCTCCCATTCTGTGGATTGTCTTTTCACTTTTTTAAAAATAATTTATTTAGCCATCAACCACTTTTAGTTTTAATAAGACTCCAATGAAGTAGGTAGGTTATACAAGTGGGGAATCTGATTCACACGGTGGCTGAATCGATGAAGCCAAGTGGCTTAGCTCCAGACTCCACGCCTGTGCAACACCCCGGCAGGAAACTACAACTCCCGCGATGCCCCGCGCGAGATGCACGGGCGGCCGGACTACAATTCCCAGACTGCCCCGCACCGCGGCGCGGCGCGCGGGCGGGCGGCAAGCGGCGCCATCTTGGCCTCGGCGGCGCCGGATTGAATGAGCCCGCGGAGTCGCGCGCCGCCGTCGTGAGCACAGCCCGAGCCCTGCCGCCAACGCCGCCGCCGCCATGGCCACGCCGCTGTCCACCCGCGCGGGCGGCGGGCCCGCCACGCCGCTGTCGCCCACGCGCCTGTCGCGGCTGCAGGAGAAGGAGGAGCTGCGGGAGCTCAATGATCGCCTGGCGCACTACATCGACCGTGTCCGCGCGCTCGAGCTCGAGAACGACCGGCTGCTGCTCAAGATCTCGGAGAAGGAGGAGGTGACCACGCGCGAGGTAGGAGGGGCCGCGGGCGAAGCCGGGGGATCTCGGGGACCCGCGGTGCGGCGTGCAGACAGGGGACGCGGGGTGACCCCAGAGTGAGGGGTGCAGACTGAGGTCCCCGGGGAATTTCAGGGGCTCGCCGGTGAGGGGTGCACATTGGGGGTGTCGGGATGTTTTGTGGCCTCTGAGTGAGGGGTACAGACTGAGGTTCCTGGGGAATGTCAGGGGCCCCTGGTGAGGGGTGCAGACTGGAGGTCCCAGGGATGTGGGTGGCCCCTGAATGAGGGGTGCAAACTGGGGGTCCCCGGGGAATCTCGGGGGCACCTTGGTGAGGGGTGCAGACTAGGGGGTCCCGGGGACCTGGGGTGGCCCCTGAGTGAGGGGTGCACGCTGAGGCAGGCCCTGCCCTCCAAGGAGCCCCCAGGACATTTCGGGGGCCCCCTGGATGAGGGATACAGACTGGAGGGGGCTCCGTCCTCTGAGCGGTTCTCAGTGGGCCTGGGGGGTGGGCCCTGAGTGAGGCGTGCTTACTGAGGTAGGCCCCGCCCTCTGAGGGATCCCCAGGGGATTTCGGGGCCCCTTGAGTGAGGGGGTGCAGCCTCGGGTATGCCTTGTCTATGGTAGGATACCGAGGAGATCTTGAGAACCCCCCTGACCGGCACTTAAAGGGTGTGAGCAAGGGTAGGCCCCGCCCCTATGGGAGTGGTGCGTTTTCAGGGGTGAGTCTGGGTGTCTTTGGGTGTCTTGGGGGGAATTTGGGGGATCTCTGGTCCCTGGGGAGTCTGGGGCCTCAGACCCTTTGAGGGGGCCCTGAGGTGGGGTGGAGGGTCTTGCGAGCTCCCTGGTGTGGGTCACATGGTCTCAGTTCGCTGTGGAACTTTGGAGGGGTCCTGTGTTGAATCCTGGGGCATTGGTGATTGAGGTGGGGACTGGGCAGTAACTCTGGTCCTGTGGGGTCCTGGGGGTGATGGGGGTCCCAGGGGAGTGGGTCTGATGCCTCAGGGGTCCCACGGGAAATCTGGGAGGTCCTCGTTTGGGCCTTGGGGGGCATCAATAACTGAGGGGCAGGAGCTGGGTAGGCCCTGCTGGAGGGATGTGAGGGGAGGGGGAGTTTTGAGGTGCGAAGATCCAGTGAGAAGTTTTGGGGCTCCAGACGAGCCCCAGGGGTTCACTGCTGGTCGAGGGAGAAGGGAGTAGGAGAGCCCGGCCCCCTAAGGGGGTTTGAGGGTGGGCGTGTCTCGGGGTTCCTGGGTGGGGTCTGGTGGGGGCATGGCCAGGAACCTGGCCCCCCAGGCAACTCTCTTCCCGTGGCCACACCCCACCCAAGAGTTAGGTGCTCAGAGTGAGGAGGCCTGGGAGAAGAACCCACTGCGTTCTTCCTCCCCAGGTAGGTTTTTTTGGGAGGTTCATCCAGCCTCCAGAGACTCTGGATTCCACGAGAAAGTGAACTTCTTTTGAGAACATAGGTCCCCAGAGCCAGGCGAGGCACCAAGACTGACTGAGGACTCCGAGCCTTGGCTTCTCTATCCGGAGAATGGGCAAAGGGCCGACCTGCCAGGGAGGCTGCTAGGGGAGTGGTCCTCTCAGAGAGCCACTTGCCCTCTGCGTGACCTTGCGCGAGCCCTTTAATGTCTCTGGTCTCTGTCCTAAAATGGGAATCATCTCAATGTGGTTCTGTTCCTGCCTTGTCGTCCCCGGGTGCGGGGACCGTCCGTAGGGGGATGCTGTTGGCGGGGCAGGCAGGGCGATGGACCTGTGCGCCCCAGGAGCCCTGAGCACTAGGGGGTGGTGGAGGAGCCGCAAACCTGCTGCGGGTCGGGGTGGGGGGATGCTGGGACCGTGGAGTGGTCAGTGTGGGCTGAATTGAGGGAGTCACCCCCAGCGGCCTTGGTGGGCATCTGGACAGGTGGGCAGGGCAGGGCGCAAGTCCTGGCAGGCAGTGGGGGAGGGTGGGCAGGATGCACCTGTAGGGGCCTGGAAGGTGGCAGCAGCCCAGGGACGCAGGTGTGTCGTACAGAATACTTTGCCCTTTACCTGCAGAGCAGCACTTCTCATGGGAGTCTGCCCCCAGGGGACACTCAGCCAGTCTGGAGACTTTGGTTGCCCCGGCTGGTGGGGGGGCGGTGCCTCTGGCATCCAGTGGGTGGAGACCAGGGATGCTGCTCAACACCCCACAGTGCTCAGGACAGCCCCACCCCAGAGAACAGTCAGGCCCCAAATGTCCACCCATTAAAAAACCCGTTGCTGTCCAGTTGATTCCGGCTCACAGCCACCCTATAGGGCAGAGCAGAAACGCCCCATAGGATTTCCAACGAGCAGCGGGTGGATTTGAACTGCCGACCTTTTAGTTAGCAGCCAAACGCTTAACCACTGTGCCACCAGGGCTCCACAGTAGTGGAGAAACTCCGTGAATTATTTGGGAAAAAAAAAATTGAGTTGGGTCCCTGCTCACAGTGTACACCAGGATAAACCCCCACTGGGTCAGCTGGTGTAAACCAGGAGACCCTCCAGCTCCTGTGATTCCCCTCCTCTCTCCTCCCCACTCAGTGTGTGGATTTAAATGTGGGCAGCATCCTAGGACGTCAGGAGGTCAGATGATTATGGGATGCAGAGTCTCTTGGGGGTCAGTGGAATCCCCTAACCCAGGGCTTCTCACTGCTCCCAGGGGACACGTCCAATGTCTGGGGACATTTGTGGGTGTCACAACTGGAGGGCTGCTATGGGCATCGAGTGGTGAAGGTCAGGGATGCTGCTCGACACCCTACGGTGCCCAGGACAGCCCACCCTAGAGAAGGATCTGGCCCCCTGTCAGCAGTGCCAGGGGTGGGGGAAACAGTGTCGGAGAGCCTGTTGTTAAGGAATGCTTTGAAAATGTCATTAAATATTTTACAGGCATAACATGCTTGTAATAAAAATTCAGTTCAGGTGCAGGGGTCAAATGAAAGGGTCCCTGCCCTGCCCACGCACAGAATGTATGGCACGCTTCCCCCTTTTCCTGCTTGTTAACATTCTCTTTCACACATAGCCATGCCCCAAAGCAGGATCGCGTGTAGACTCTAGACCTCCTCCGTTTGGCATTGGTTGGTCTCGCTGGGTGTTGTGGACAATGCCGCGGTGAGTAGCCACGTGCTGATAAATGGTCCTAAGGGGCTTCTGGGAAGGCGGAGGGGTGGGGAGCCTGCCAGGTTTGTGCTCGGGAAATGTATTCATTTACTGCTGGGACAAAATGTCACAAACTAGGTGGCTTGTAAGTACAGGAAGTTCCTGCCTCCCCGTGCTGGAGGCAGGAGCGTGAGTTTAGGCGTTGGCAGGGCACACTCCCTCCGAAGGCTCGAGGGCAGGATCCTTCCTCGTCTCTCCCAGCTCCTGGGCCCTGGCGTTCCTCAGCTTGTAGCTCCAGCTTCCCGTGGCCTGCCTTCCTGTGTCTCTGTGTCTCTGTTGTATAAGGACACAGTCACAGGATCAGGGCCCACTCTACTCCCTGTGACCTCCTGTTAGTTTAACTAATAACCTCTGTGAAGTCCCTGTTTCCAAGTAAGGCCACAGTCACATGTACTGGGGTTAGGGCTTAGCGTTTCTTTTGGGGGGATGCATTTGACCCCATAACAAGAAGGGTCACTGGCTGCTGGGGTAGGGGTGAGTGGGAGCAGGGCTGGAGGCGGCCTGCTTACACCTGCCCAGGTGTGAGGCTCTGAGGGCTGGGGACAGGAGAGTTCCTCCTTGGGGAGCCTGCCACCGCCCAGCTGGGTTTTCAGTTCAAGGGGAGGAGTGGTGGCTTCTGTTTCTCTCCCATCACCCGCCCGTGTCCTATTGCTGCCTGCTGGACGGGGCCCTGCTGTCCCTCCGGGCTGGGCCGGGGAGGTTTGAGGGTGGAAGCTGCACCTGAGACGTGCGTGGGCTGTCTCAGGCGAGCTGGCGTGCGGACCTGACCCAGAGCCGTGGTTCTCCCCGGGGGACATCTCCCAGCCAGCGCGCTGGCAAGTCCCCCCGCTGCGTGCTGCAGGATCCCAGGAAAAGGCCAGCTCTGCTACCCGAAAGCTCGCCGCTCCCCGCCTAGCCCACGTGTGCGAGCACAGTTGTCGGGATCCCTTGTATTGGCACCTGGCCCACTTGCATATTCCCCACTTCTGCGTCCCCGTCCCTGCTGTGACGCTCACGTGAGTGCAGACCAGCCGCCCGCTGGCAACACGCCTGTCGATCAGGTGAGCGAGTCTTTGTGAGCGCGCCAGCCTCGGCACCCTCCCGGGCGAGGCCCTGCGGCATCACCGCTGCCATAGATCGGAGGGCGGTATGGCGGTACACTCTCCGTGACGGGCCCGTTGTTGCTGCCGGGAGCTGCCGGGAGTCCATTCCTCCTCGTGGCGACCCCGCGTGTGCAGAGTGGAACTGCTCCATGGGGATTTCTTGGCTGTAATCTTTTTCTGTTTGTTTCATTTATTTATTACTCACTTTTTTAACGTTTTTTGTTGTTGCTGAGACTATACACGGCAAAAACATACACCAGTTCAAATCTCTCCATGTACAATTCAGTGACACTGATCACATCCTTCAAGTTGTGCAACCATTGTCACCCTCCTTTTCCGAGTTCTTCCCCATTAACATAAACTCATTGCCCCCTGAGTTGTCTAACTAATCTTTTGATTTGCTGTTGTCAATTTGATCCCGTGTAAATAGATCCTAAGGGAGGAGAACAATGCTCAAGGCAGACAGTCTTTGCTAGTTAAGCTAAACTATTGTTTGGTTTTAGGATGACTTCAGGGAATATTTTGGTTTAAGGTTTAAAGATTATCTCAGGGCAATAGTTTTGGGGGTTCATCCAGCCTCTGATTCCATGAGAATCTGAAATTCTGTTCTGTATTTCCTCCCTTTTGATCAGTATTCTTCTAAAGAATCTTTGATCAAAATGTTCAGTAATGGTAGCTGGGCACCATCTAGTTCTTCTGGTCTCATGGCAAAGGAGGCAGTCCTTGGCTGTAATCTTTACGGAAGCAGGTCACCAGGCCTTTCCTTCCACGGTACCACTGGCAGTTGGACTGCCAACTTTAGATTAACAGATGATCACAAACTGTTTGTGCCACCCAGGGAGCTTGTAAAGGGCCAGAGAGTCAATATTTCCTGCTTCGTGGGCCAGCCGGTATCTGTAGTGATCACTCACCTCTGTTGTCATAGAGAAAGTGGCTGTAGATACTACGGAAGTGACTGGGTGTGGCTGTGTGGCAATAAAACTTTATTTACACACTGAATTTGAATTTCTTATAACTTGCCTGCGTTGTGAAACATTTGCCACCCCTACTCCATTCCTGCCCTGCTCTTTAAAAATGTAAAGACCATTCTGGACTTGCAGCTGGACAAAAACAGGTGGTGGGCTGGAGTTTGCCGACTCCAGTTACAGATAACTGACTGCCTTATTAAGAGAAAAGACATAGGTACATGTGTGAACCCAGCCCACTGCCAGAAGAGCTTAAGAACTTAAGACAAGACTTCCTGGAATTGCAGAGAGGACGGCCCAGGAGCAGGGCCAGGACTGAGGTGAAGCATTCACCTGGGACACAAATTTAAGGAGGTGCCAGAAAACTCAGTCAGCAAGATAAATAATAGATGTTTTTTAGTTAGTAAACTTTATGCTTGAGAACAGTTTTAGGTTTACAGAAAATTTAGGAAGGAGGTACGGGGAGTTCATACACCCCACGCCGCAGTTTTCCCTGTTCGTAGTGTCTTACATTTAGTGTGGTCTGTTTGTCGCAATTAATGAACTGGTGTTGGTGCATTAGGAGCCATGGCGCTGCAACAGTTAAGCACTCGGCTGCGCACCAAAAGGTTGGCAGTTCGAACCCACCCAGCTGCTCTGTGGGAAAGACCTGGCCATCTGCTTCTATGAAGATTACAGCCTAGAAAACTGTATAGGGTAGTTCTACTCTGTAATATAGGGTTGCCACTGTGATTCGGGATCAACTGGATGGCACCTAGCAACACCGGTATGTTAAATTCACGGAAGTCTGCACTTTATTCAGATTTCCTTAGCTTTTCCCTGACATCTGTTTTCTGTCCCTGAACCCTGTCCGGGACTCACAGGACATTTAGTCGTCGCGTCTCCTGAGGCTCCTCTGGGCGGTGACAGTTTCTCAGACTGTCCTTGTTTTTGACAACTTGACGATGTATCTGTAGTAGTATTGTGTGGGCGGGCCACGTTGTGTTTATTCATTCATCTGTTGACGGACACTTGGGTGTTCCCCCTTTTTGGCGATTGTGACTCAAGCTGCTGTAAACGCTGGTGGATGGGTTTTTGTGTGGATGTGTGTTTCCATGTCTCCGGGTAGATACCTAGGAGCGGAATTGCTGGGCCGCGTGGTAACTCTGTGTCTAACTATTGGAGGAACTTCCAGACTTTTCTGCAGTGGCCACACCATTGCAGCACGTGAGGGCTCCAGATCTTTTTAAGCACGTGACGTGCGCAGCCCTGTGCCGGGGGTGGGGGCAAGGTGAGAACTGTCAGGCACACTCCTGGTGGACGTGTGTGACCTGGGAGGGAGGCAGCAACTCCCAGGCAGGAGGGTTGGGTGAGGACAGGATGGGGCTGGTGGGGTCTTGGGCAGGTGGGGAAGCGTCCGAGGTGGGCCAGCCTGGGGTCCCTGCGGGGGGCCGCTTTAGGGGCCCTGTGTGCACGGGGTGTCAAGCGCCCGACGCTGACTGCACTGTGGGTGTCAGCACGTGTGGTGGCTGGCTTGGGATGGCTTCTCTCGTCCTGGTGGCTGAGCCGGCGTGTCTGCCAGCTGCCCGGATGAGGGTACTCAACGCCTGGGAGCTGCCTGTCCTGAGCCGCCCTGGCTGGCCCAGCCCCTGTGGGATGGGCAGCTGTGCCGAGGGGCAGCTGCGGGGCTCTGACCCCGGCCCCAGCAGGTGAGCAGACGGCACATGGGGACAGTTATCAGCCAGCCACCCTGGCTTGCGGGAGACAACACCTAGAAGGTCTGTCCTGCTGGCCTGGACCACAGCGGGTGAGCCAGGCCCTCCCCTCCCTCCTTGTGGGGTGGGGGACAGAAGGGGTGGGGGTGGGTTGTGGGGGAGGGGAGGGTGAAACCCGAGCCGGGCCTGGCAGTGGGTGGCCCAGCCTGGCCTGGTGACCCCCGTGAGCACCAGGGGGTGGAACGGGCAGGGTCCCCAGAGATGGCCCCCCCGTGAGCCAGTGTCCTGTTACTGTCCTCCATTGTCAGAGGCACCACCAGTTGCAGAAGGGCAGTGCACGCCTTGGGAGCACTGCTCGCATCGAGCAGGTGGAGACCGGGGTGCTGCCTGAGCCAGGGTTGGGCTCCCTTACACCGCGGCACTGCCTGCTGCCATGAGCTGGTCGGGAAGCGGACGCGTTATTCCCGAAAGCTCACAGCAGAGGAGATGGTGGCTGTGGCTGGTGGCTGTTCAGGGTGACCACCCCTCCTGCCTGGGGCCCTTGATCCTGTGGGGGCTGTGAGTTGAAAGAGGGGATCCAGAAGCCCCTGGCCGAGTGTCCTGGGGCCCTGTGACAGTACCACAAAGTGGGGGGCTTCAAACAGCAGACGTTCATTCTCTCCGTTCTGGAGGCCTGGAGTTGGGATTCAGGGTGCGGGCAGGCAGGACCGCCCTCCCTCCCGAGGCTCTAGGGGAGGGTCCTTCCTTGCCTCTCCCAGCTTCGGGTGGCCCTGCCTTTCCTGGGCTTGTGGCTGCGTCTTCACATGGCCATCTTCCCTGCGTCTGTCCTGCTTATAAATTCACCAGTCATGGGCTTAGGACCCTCCCTGCTCCAGCGTGACCCCGTTAACCCAGCCGTAACATCTGCACGACCCCGTTTCCAAACAAGGCTGAGTTCACGGGGACAGGTGAGAACTCCAGGACATCTTTTTGAGGGGCACAGTTGTAACCGTGCCGCGTTGGGGCCGCGTGGTGTCCACATGCCGCCTTCTGCCCGTGTGACGAGCCTGTCCCAGGGGTTGTGCAAGCGACTGGCATGTGGACGGCGCCCAGCAGCGTGGCCACAGGGCGTGCTGTTCGCGGGAAGACTCATCTCTTGGCCCCTCACTGCCCCTCGGCTCCTGTCCCCCCAGGTGAGCGGGATCAAGGCGCTGTATGAGTCAGAGCTGGCGGATGCCCGCCGGGTCTTGGACGAGACAGCGCGGGAGCGCGCCCGGCTGCAGATTGAGATCGGGAAGCTGAGAGCCGAGCTGGAGGAGACCAACAAGAGGTGAGAGCCCCCCACTGGGGGTGCTGCCTGATCTGGGGCCTGCATCTGAACCAGGCCTGGTGACCGCCAGGCACTGAGCCTCACACTGGGGACACTGCCCCATCCAGGGTCCCCACCTGAACCAGGCCTGGTGACTGCCAGGTGCAGTGAGCCTCACAACTCCTGGGCCTCTTGTGGGTACACCTCTGTCCTCAGATGTCCTTTATGAAGCAGTTCTGCCCTGCCTGCTGGGACAGTTGAGCATCTGATGTATTTCACCAGCGTCCGTCACCAGCCATTTCGGCCGACCCCATTGTTCAGCGGTGAGGGTAGTGGTGGTCAGTGGTAGAATTCCCGCCTTCCATGCGAGAGACCCAGGCTCCATTCCTGGCCAGTGCAGCCCACATGCAGCCTCCACCCATGGTCATTGGAGGCCTGTGTGTAGCTCTGATGCTGAACGGGTATCAGCGGGGCTTCCAGACTAAGACACGCTAGGACGATAGGCCTGGTGATCGACTTCCAAAGATCAGCCCATGAAAACCCTGTGGGTCACCAGGGCCCCATCCACAGCCAGTCACGGGATGGCACAGGACCGGGCCGTGTTCGGTTCTGCGGCGCGTGGGGTTGCTGTGAGCCGGTCCCCCGTGGCGGCTGGCAACAGTTGTTCACCGTGACGGCCTCTTCGGGTGTCAGACGCAGCTCTTCCCACGGGCCTGGAAGGGGGGCCCCCCGATTCTGGGCACGGTTTTGCAGGCTGCTGTTTGAAACAACAGCCACAAGGAAAGGAACGTGGAGTCAAAAGACACCGGGTAGGATGACATGAACCTCTAGGCTGTACCGTTAACTTAAGGCCTCAGTCTCGACTCAGGGCTTTCTGTACTCTGCCTGGGGTCCCTGCTAACCAAAAGGTTGGAGGTTCGAACCCACGTAGAGGCACCTCATAAGAAAGGCCTGGCCATCTGCTTCCAAAAAATCAGTCATTGAAAACCCTGTGGAGTGTAGCTCTACTCTGACACGCACGGGGTCACCAGGGATCAGAGTCGACTCCACGGCCGCAGGTACGCTCCCCACGAACACACTTTTTCTTTTTAACTGTTGCTGGCCTTGGTACTGAAAGAACAGTGTGTGCCTTCCTTGATTTCCATTCTCCCTCTGAGAGCCCTTCCAGAGCAGGAAAGGGGTGGGGTGTTCTAGACGCTCTCTCGCCAAGCCCTCAAGTGCACATTGGCTCTGTCCCACGCTTGCAGAAGGTGTCTCTGGGTGCCGCTGCCCCCTGCTGGGGGGAGCAGTGAAAGACCTTTCTATCACAGGGTGCCTGGGGGGGTTTGCTGCCTGCCCCTGCACTGGGGTCACCAGGAGGTGGGGAGCAGGCTTCGCAAGGTTAGGAAGCTCTGCCAGGGGCTGTTCAATGCTGGAGGTATGAGAGGACCGATCTGTGGCCAGAGAGACAGCCAAGGATCCCGTTCCCAGGGATCTCTGGTGCCTCAGAGCAGCCTCCAATGAATGGTGGGTGGGCGTCCAGCCCCCTCCATCGGACCAGGCTCTGCCAGCCCAGAGTGGCTTCCCTGGACAGAGCTGGCCTCCCTTTGCCAAGAGGCCACCTGCCAGGTGGGCCTGTTCACCCTGCCCACCTGCACCGTCCCGGCTCCAGTAATAGAGCACTGGTGGGCCGTCATCCAGGGTCCCCAGGGACCGGGCAGGAGGGAGGCTGGGCCACTCATCCCAATGCGTCCCTTTGCATGGCATCCAGCTCCCCAACCGTGCTTGGTCCACAGGTGCACCCTGAGGCTCGCAGTCACAGCCGGAGCAGGCTGTGGGCCCTCCAGCACCCCCACTTTACTAGGCAGGTTTATTAGTGGGCTCTTTCTGACAGATGAGATTGAGTCAAAAAGGGATTTTGTTTCGACTCTTTTCTATGTTGGTTTACAACTATTTCTTGTATAATAGTTCCAGAGTTATACATGATGCGCCTCTCTTCCCCTGTTCGCAGAATGAGCACTCTGCCGTTTGTAAACACGTACTGAGTAGCTTTGCAGGGCAAGCCTTCACCTCTCCGCGTTCGCTTATAGCTCGGTCAGAAGTCCACGTGTGTCAAGAGCCTGCGCCCACGGTAGTCACCTCCTTTAGTAAGAGTGTGACTCAGGATACACCCCACATGAATCCTGCCTTTTTAACATATAGATGTTTAGGATTTACAACACATAAAATAAAGGATAATTACAAAATACCACAAAATGGGCAACAATCACACAATACTGGGAACCATGGCCTAGCCGAGCTGACACGTAGTTTTGGGGAAACAATTCAGTCTGTGACAATCTTGTAGCTTGTGTCAGTGCTTGAGTTTTGTTTATGGCTGAATAATATTCCACTGTGTGGAGGGACCACATGGTGTTTATCCGTCATCTGCTGACGGACGCACGAGTTATTTCCACCTTTTGGCGACTGTGAACAGCACTGCAGTGAAGTTGGCGTCCATGTATCTGAGTCCCTGCTTTTAGTTCTCTTGGGTACACACCGAGGAGCGGAATTGCTAAATCATGTGGTAATTCTGCGTTCAACTATTTGAGGAACCGCCACACTGTTTTCCACGGAGGCTGCACCATTTTACCTTCCCACCAGCAATGGATGAGGGTGATACATTCGTTAATAAAAATCAACATTCTCCCTAAATGATCTCTTTTGTGTCCCAACCCACCAGGCCTTGAGTTCTCTGAGCCTCTGGGTTTGCTGGTGGGTGGTTTCCAGAGGGTGAAGAGTAGGTTTCCGCTTTGGCAGGCAAGGTGGGACAGTCCCATCCCCTGGTGAACCAGTGGGGTTCCCCGGGCACGAGACCAAGCCGAGTTTGCACTCAAGTGTCCTGCGCAGGGTCCGAGGCCCTCCCTGTTGCCAGGACGGCTGCCTGTGCCGTGCACCCAGCTCACTGGCCCTCTTTGTCTTGTAGCGCCAAGAAGCGGGAGGGCGAGCTCACAGTGGCCCAGGGCCGCGTCAAGGACCTGGAGTCCCTGTTCCACCGCAGCGAGGTGGAGCTGGCCGCCGCCTTCAGTGACAAGCGCGGTCTTGAGAACGACGTGGCCGAGCTGCGGGCCCAGCTAGGCAAGGTAAGTCGGGCAGCACCCGGCGTCTGCCCCAGTTAGAGATGGGGCCCTCTCCGTGGGGCCGAGCATGGTGTGTGGAGGGGGTGGCCTGAGGAGCTGGGCAGAGAGACAGGCCGTCCTCTCAGTGCGTCACCTGGTGTCCAGGCAGAAGACGGCCACGCTGTGGCCAAAAAGCAGCTGGAGAAGGAGACGCTGATGCGTGTGGACCTGGAGAACCGCTGCCAGAGCCTGCAGGAGGAGCTCGACTTCCGCAAGAACGTGTTTGAGGAGGTGAGTGTCCAGGGCCGTGTGAGTGTCACAGACGCGGGGCCTCGGACAGCAGATTCGTCCTCTGTCACTTCTGGATGCTGTGAGTCTGAGGTGAAGATGTCGGCGGGGCTGCGCTCCCTCTGGGGCTCAAGGGGAGGTCCTTCCTTGCCTCTCGCAGCTTCTGGGGCTCCGGGCGTCTGTGCCTGTGACTGTCACTCAGTCTCTGTCTCTGTCGGCAGGTGGTCTTGGGTCTCATATAAGGAGACTGGACATTGCATGTAGGGCCCACACAGATAATCAGGATGATCTCTTCGTCTTGAGATCTGCCACCTGATCTCATCTGCAAAGACTTTTTCCAATAAGGTCACAGTCAGGTTCTAGGGGTTAAGACATGGACATATCTTTTGGGGGACACCATTCAGCCCACCGCAGGGGTCTCCCTATCGGAGGGGCAAGGCCCACCTGTCCCCCAGCTTCCTGGGCCTCCCCTAGCTCCCCTCCTAGCTGCCTTCTCCCACCTACAACCTCCTGCTCTCTGTGGGCCTCTGGCCCCTTGGGGTGTTTGGGTGTGACTGGGAGTGACTGGGGGTCCCTGGCTGGTGAACTGGAGTTTCTGTGCTATGGCATAAGAGCCCTGGCATCCCTGGGTCCCCTCTTGCTGGGGAGCCCCAGGCCTCGGGCCCTCCCCTGGGCCCGTCACAGAGCCCATTGTGTTGTCATAGCCCAGAACAGAACCCCTGGGGCAGGGCACGCCTTTAGGGCAGTCACTGCCCAGGAGAGCTGCTGGCTGGAAGGATGTCAGCGCAACTGAGGAGCAACTCCCGGCTCCGACCAGGCCCAGTGGGAGTGGTCAGGGAGGAGGCCGTGGGCAGAGGTGCGCAGGAACCCGTGGGGGAACCCATGCAGGGACCCTTGAGGGAACCTGTGAAGGACCCTGTGACAGACCCCGAGGGGGAACCCCTGAAGAGACCTTTGAGGGAACCTGTGACAGACCCTGTGAAGGACCTCGAGGGGGAACCCATGAAGGACCCCGAGGGGGATCCCAT
Source organism: Trichechus manatus latirostris (assembly GCF_000243295.1). NCBI lineage: Eukaryota > Metazoa > Chordata > Mammalia > Sirenia > Trichechidae > Trichechus > Trichechus manatus. The sequence continues at coordinate 13,008,094 of NW_004443993.1, forward strand.
GGAGGACCCCAAGGGGGAACCCATGAAGAGATCTTTGAGGGAACCCATGAAGGATCCTGTGAAGGACCCCGAAGGGGAACCCATGAAGAGACCTTCGAGGGAACCTGTGAAAGACCCTGTGAAGGACCTCGAGGGGGAACCCATGAAGGACCCTGTGAAGGACTCCGAGGGGGAACCCATGAAGAGAACTTCAAGGAAACCTGTGAAGGACCCCAAGGGGGAACCCGTGAAGGACCCCGAGGAGAAACCCATGAATAGAGCTTTGAGGGAACTCATGAAGGATCCTGAGGGAAAGAGACTCTTGAGGGGACCCTTGAAGGAACTTATGAGAAGACCTGAGAGGGAACCTGTGAAAGACCCTGAGGGGAAACCTGTGAAGGAACCCAAAGGGGAACCTGTGGAGGACCTTGAGGGGGAACCCAGGAAGCACCCTGAGGGGAAACCTGTGAAGGAACTCTTGAGGGGACCGATGAAGGATCCTGAGGGGGATCCCTTGAAGAACCCCAAGAGACAAACCATGAAGAGACCCTTGGGGGAACCTGTGAAGGACCTCAAGGGGGAGGAACCCATGAAGGACCCTGAGGGGTTACCTGTGAAGAACCCCAAGAGGGAACCTATGAAGGACCCTGAGGGGAAACCTGTGATGAGACCCTTGAGGGAACCCCTTAAGGAACCCATGAGAGGGCCCATGAAGGAACAATGGCCTGTGAGGGAACCTGTGAAGGGACCCATGAAGAAGCCCTTGAGAGGGCCCATAAGGAGACCTGTGAAGAGAACATCAGAGGAACCTGTGAAGGGGGCCATGAAGAAACCCAAGAAGGGACCTGTGAAGAGACCCATAAGGAGAGCCAGGAAGGGATCCTTGAAGGGGCACCTGAGAGGAACTGTGAGGAGCTCCTGGAGGAAAACTGTGAAGGGTGTGGCACACGGAGCCGTGAGGGACACCATGAAGGTGGGTTATTGTTTTTATAAACCAATCACACAAGGAACACGTGACTAGATTCCTGTGGTAAGTTATTTGTAAAGCGAAGCTTTCCTGCCTCCCTGAGCCCTGAGAAGCCACCCTCCGCTCTGTGCTCGGCCCTCCTGCTACTCGCTCTCGGCCTCCCGGGGGTTGGGCCACCTTCTCTTGTGGCGCACGTGCTGCCGATAGGCTGTTCTCCAAGCCTGTGCAGGGCGGGACAGCACCCTGAGGACAGGGTTTCCGGTTGACTGGTTCATTTAGGCACCAGTGTCACTGTTGCGTCCACCCTGTCCTGAGGCTAGGTCTCTGCTGTGCCTTGGTGCCTGGGACAGGTTCATCCAGTAATTCCTTCCTTCCTTCTTTTCTCTTTCTTGTAAATAGTAACAGCTTGATTGCTATAAAATGACGTACCACAAAGTCCACCCTTTGAAGTGTGATTCAGCGTCTTTAGTATGTTCAGAGCTGTTCAACCATCATCACTATCTAATTCCAGAACGTTCCATCATGCTAAAAGGAAATCCTGTACCCATTAGCAGTCACTCCCCATCCCCTCACTCTCATCCTCTAGGCAACCACTAGTCCACTTTCTGTCTCTCTGGATTTGCCTGTTCTGGACATTTCCTGTCAATGGAATCAGACAATACTTGTCCTTTTGTGTCTGGCTTCTCCCACTGAACGTCGTGTTTTTGAGGTTCACCCATGTTGTAATGTGTATCAGAGCTTCATTCCTTTTGTGGCTGAGTAATATTCCACTGTGTGGATGGACCACATTGTGTTTCTCCGTCATCTGTGGATGGACACCTAGGTTGTTTCCACTTCCCAGTGATTGTGAGTGATGCTCCTGTGTTTGGGTGTCAGTTGATGACCCCTGAATGAGTGACCAGGGTGGTTCCCAGCAGTCATTCTGTGCCTAGGTCGAGGCCACGGGTGGACTGGATGCAGCCCACTAGGGGTGGTCATGCCCAGCCCCTTTCCTGCCCTACCCTGCCCTCCTCTGGGGCCACCTCACAGGCTCGGGCCTGTCCCCCAGGAGGTGCGAGAGACCCGGCGGCGGCACGAGCGCCAGCTGGTGGAGGTGGATAGCAGCCGGCAGAAGGATTATGAGTTCAAGATGGCCCAGGCGCTGGAGGAGCTGCGCAGCCAGCACGATGAACAAGTGCGGCTGTACCGGCTGGAGCTGGAGCAGACCTACCAGGCCAAGGTGGGCGCGGGCGGCGGGACGTGGGTGGGGAGATGCGGGGGTGGGGGTGGGGGGACGCGGGCGGACGGGGGCGGGGGCGATGAGCAAGTGCGGCTATACTGGCTGGAGCTGGAGCAGACCTAGCAGGCCAAGGTGGGCACCGTGGGTGGGGGGACGCGAGCCGTGGTGATGAGCAAGTGAGGCTGTAGCACCTGGAGCTGGAGCGGACCTCTCCAGGCCCAGGTGGGCGTGGCCGGGCGTGGGCGGGCGGGCCTCCTGTCCTCCCTCCGGGCGGCGCCCCTGACCCTCGGTCTCGCCCCTGCAGCTGGAGAACGCCAAGCTGAGCTCGGACCAGAACGACAAGGCTGCCAGCGCGGCCCGCGAGGAGCTGAAGGAGGCTCGCGTGCGGGTTGAGTCCCTGAGCTACCAGCTCTCCGGCCTCCAGAAGCAGGTGACCCTGAGGGTCCCCCCTACCGAACCCCCCGGGAGGTCATGGACCCCTGCCCTGCGTGGTTGGTGAGGCGTGCTCCTTCCCCTCGCCGTGTCAGGCGGTGCCTGGCGACTCTGCGCAGTGGTGCCTGGCAGGTGCCCTTCCCTTCCGCCCTTGCCTGGCCCGGCCCGTTGTCCAGTCCCCCAGGGCTGTCCCGCTGACTGGCTGTCAGCCCTGACCTGTCTCCCCGCCCCTCGCAGGCCAGCGCGGCTGAGGACCGGATCCGGGAGCTGGAGGAGACAATGGCCGGGGAGCGGGACAGGTTCCGGAAGATGCTGGATGCCAAGGAGCGGGAGATGACGGAGATGCGGGACGTGATGCAGCAGCAGCTGGCCGAGTACCAGGAGCTTCTGGACGTGAAGCTGGCCCTGGACATGGAGATCAGCGCCTACCGCAAGCTGCTGGAGGGCGAGGAGGAGAGGTGGGCGCAGGAGAAGGCGCGGCCAGGGGAGGGGCGGGGCTTCCAGCCAAGGCCTTCGCTGGGGCGGGGCTGGCCCGGGGGGCGGGGCTGGCCCGGGGGCGGGGCTTCCAGCCAAGGCCTTCGCTGGGGCGGGGCTGGCCCGGGGGCGGGGCTGGCCCGGGGGCGGGGCTCCTGCTACCCACCGCTGACCCCACCTCGTCCCCACAGGCTGAAGCTGTCCCCCAGCCCGTCTTCGCGGGTGACCATCTCCCGGGCCACCTCGAGCAGCAGCAGCAGCAGCGTGTCCACCGCGGGGCGCCCGGGCCGCAGCAAGCGGAAGCGGCTGGAGGTGGAGGAGGCGCTGGGCTCGGGCTCCAGCGGCATCGGCACGGGCAGCAGCGCGAGCAGCGCCAGCAGCTTCCAGCTGTCCCAGCAGGCGTCCGCCACGGGCAGCATCAGCATCGAGGAGATCAACCTGGAGGGCAAGTTCGTGCAGCTGAAAAACAACTCCAACAAGGTGAGGGCCCCGTGTGGGGGAGGGGGGCGTGGGGTCTGGGTTCACGGGAGCACCATATCCGTGTCTTCCAGGACCAGTCTCTCGGGGTCCACTGTTGTGGGGGAGGCACGGGGTCTAGGTTCACAGGAGCTCTGTGTCGGTGTCTTCCAGGATCAGTCTCTGGGTAACTGGAAGATCAAGAGGCAGGTGGTGGAAGGGGACGAAATCGCCTACAAGTTCACGCCCAAGTATGTCCTGCGGGCTGGACAGACGGTTACGGTAGGTGGTGTGGGTTGCGGACTGCGGGGGGTGGTTGTGGTGGGAGCCAGGATGGTTGCTGGGCTCAGGAGGGTGACCAAGAGGGGCCACCTGTGGGGAGGTAGGAGGTGGCACTGGTGACAGCGCACAGGTGTTGGGCTGTGAGGTGGTAGGTGGGGTAGGGGTAGCAGGTTGGGGCTCAGTGGCAGGAGCCAGGCCGTCAGCAAGGCCGTGTGAGCCACGGCCGCCATATGGGACCCTCTGAGCCCTTCATGCCCTAAAGAGGAAGCTGAGGCACAGAGAACCTGTGTGACCTGGCAGGACTGGAGTTCAGGCTATCTGGACTGGGAGTGGTGGTCACAAGTTTGGACCTTGGAGCCCAGCAAGCTGCCTTTGGGACCCCATCTTGGCCCTGTTTGCTGAGAGCCCTTTACCACTCTGAACCTCAGTCTCTTCATCTGTACACTGGGCACCACAATCCATGGACCTGAGTATGGCTGGAAGGATTAAACGCCTTGGGTGTGGAAGGGCTGCATAGTAGGAGACACTGATGGGGGCCCTTTTTTGTGTCCTCAGGTGTGGGCAGCGGGAGCAGGGGTGACCCACAGCCCCCCTGCCACACTCGTGTGGAAGAGCCAGAACAGCTGGGGCACGGGTGTGAGCTTCCGGACGGTCCTGGTCAATGCTGACGGAGACGTGAGTGTGTGGCTGGGCGGGAGGTCTGGGAGGTGTGGTCACAGCACCTTTCACCTGTCTGGGCGTGGCCACTGCTGGCCCTCCCTTGTCCAGGCTGGCTGCTGGAGTCTGGGTGGACCCTGGGCCCTGCCTGGCCGCAGGTCTGCACACTGGGGCTTGCGCTGTGCTGCTGGAAGCGTCCTGGGCCTGGCTCCGCCGGCTGGTATAGCCCTGCCTGGGGTGTCCTGCAGGGGCGGGGTGCCCAGTGCTGCCTGGGGCGGCCCTTGGTGGTGGGGTGCCCAGCGCTGCCTGGGGTGGTGCTAGAGGGCAGGTGCCCAGCGCTGCCCAGGGTGGCCCTTGGGGGCGGGGTGCCCAGCCCTGCCTGGGGTAGTCCTGGAGTGCGGGCGCCCAGCGCTGCTGTCTCGTGCAGGAGGTGGCGATAAGAACCGTGACGCAGTCCTCGGTGCGGGAGACCGAGAACGGGGAGGAGGAGGAGGAGGAGGCTGAGTTTGGCGAGGAGGATCTTTTCCACCAGCAGGTAGAGGCCCGGTGCCCGCTCACCGCCGCTGGTCGTCGGGGGGTAGGGGAGTGCGCGTCCACCATGCACACAGCCATGTATACGCGCTCATGCACACACACGTAACTCACGCGCATTCACAGAGACACACAGATACCCATGGACACCCCACCCACACGTTCACATGTACACACACACCATACACACATGGGCACACGTACTCAGATGCACACACCCACATGCACACACACCCCAACCCACACACAACCATATATACTCACATGCAAACACACCTGACCACACACATGTATACTCACACACCCGCATCCCCTCTACACACATGCCATTCCTACCTACATATACACCCATATCCTACACACACATACGTGACCCTCCCCACAAACACCTGCATGTGGGCACACACTCTTGCGCGCGCACACACACACACACACACACACACACACTCTTGCAGACACGCGCCTGCGCGCACGCACATACCTGCACACGCACACACTCTGGCTCGTTCTCTGTGCCCCGGCCCCTCGGGGCTGCGGGGGCCCTCGGCTGTGTGCACACTCTGGTCACCTCGTTTGCTGTGCCCTGAGATACTGGTGGTTTTAAACACCGCTTTCGGGAGAAAGATGAAGAATCATAACCCTGTGAAGTGTACATACTGTAAGACTTCTGATCTCTGAAACTCACAACTGGGACGAGTGGGGTAGCTCCGCCGAGATGACAAAGACACAGAAGGTTCTGGAAATACAGATGCTTGTAGCTGAGCTGCTGACCCTGCCGTCTGGTCAGGAGCAGAGCTCCCTAGGGTGGCTCAGCCCACCTCCTCCCTCACAGGCAATGGGTGGGGCGCCCAGCCTCTTGCCAGCCTCCAGGGCTCCCCCTAACCGCTGCCACCTTCCTTCCTTCCAGGGGGACCCGAGGACCACCTCGAGGGGCTGCCGCGTGATGTGAACGGAACCCCCCTCATCTACACATCTTTCTCTGCCCAGAGCCACTGAAAACTATTTTTATATAATTGGCGTTCTTTAGTCCTTGATACATTTCTAGAGAATTTTTAAGCAACTGCCAGGACACGGGAGGGGTCTCTTTTGATCTCTGGCATCTGTGGGTTCCTTGGACCCTCCCTCCATCACCACTGTCCGGGGGTGCCGTTCGCCCCATTCCACCTGGTTGAATTTGAGGCGCAGGGCTGGGAACCTACAGGCTAAAGGGAGTTGGGCTTGGAGACCGGCGGACTGGCCTGGGGATCCGGCTGGGGGTTGGGAGGGGACAGGGACAGGCCCCGTGGGCCTCGCGGTGGACAGAGAACCCGGAACGGTTTAGGAATTCAGTACTCTTGTTTTCACTTTTAAGCTTTGGAAAACCAAATTCGGGCTCCAGGCTGTGGCCTGGGGGGACGGGTTACAGACAGGCCTGCCGAGTTTGGGGTTCTCTGGGTCAGCACCTCCCAGTCAGGTGTGGCAGCAGCTGGGATTCGGTGAGGCCCATGGGTCAGGTGTTTGCCACTTGGCCGGGCCTCCAAGGGTTCCCCGTCATTGCCGCTCTCACAGTTGGGGCAGCAGGTGGGGTTACTCCACCCGACGTATGGGGCGCTCTCCGGGCTGGGGGCCTCCTGAGGTTCTGCTTTTGGCTGCCTGACCCTCACGCTTTTGGGCCTTGGCTCTGGAGCTCCCTGTGGTTCCTGATGCTGCAGCTCCCACAGGGCAGGAAGGGAGGACACGGGGACGGGGGGCACACCATCCCTTGACTTGACACCGAGTCAGCAGAAAGGGTACAGCCTGAGGGTGCAGATTGGCCAGGCCGTCTTAATGACCGCAGACACCAGCGCCCCGCGTTTCAGACACGCGTCCACGTGGAATGCAGCCAGCGCCTGACGCCGCCTGCAGGAGGACCCGGCTGGGGGTGACCGTGCTCCCTTCCCCATTGTCCGGCTCTCCTGGCCTGTGTGGTGGGGCGTGCTAGCGCCACCTCCCCACTGAACGTATACACGCGCACGTATCAGTAGCGTATCTTCTGTCTGTAGCTTTCCTACTGAAATGGTGTTTCTCAGACAGACCTGCAGATGCCAGCTGGCCCCTAAATGATGGCTCCGGAGCCCCCCACCCACCCCACCCACATCCGCTTTTCCATTGACGCCCCTCCCACTCAGATACACAGAAGTTATTTTTTTAATGGATATTTATTTTTTTACATTGGTCAGTACGCAGATCGCTGGGATCCCGTGTCAGGGGCCAAGGACAGGCTGACAGCCCCCCGAGGGGGCGTCGTCATGGGCGGGCCTGTCTTTGCGGGCTCTGAGCCCCCAGACGGCAGACTACCTTCAGAAAGCGCAGCTTAAGTCTTAAAGATGCCTCACTGAGCCATGGGTGTGTGCTGTCTGCTGGATGGAGGGGTGATGGGGGAGTGCTTGCAAAATAGTTCTGCTTGCTCTGGGCGCCCCCAGTTGGCCTTCCACTTCCTTTGCTTCTGCTCTGCGCCCCCTCGGCGTCTGCCTTCCTTGGGGATTGCTCCTGGTGAAGGAGCCGAGGCCAATTCCAGGCCAGGAACAGGCCGCTGCAGCTCCTGTGTCTGGCTCTTGCCGGCTGCCCCGTGCTTTTAGAAGTCCTGGGCTCTCCATGGTGACCCCAAGCTCCCCAGGCCCACTGCATCTCTCCTTGTAGAAGGTGTGTGTCACCCAAACACTTCCTGGGGCAAGGCCCAGGCCCCTGAAAGCATCTGTATTCCACGTTGGTTTGCTGGGGTCTCCTGAAGCTGCATGGCTCCCCTCCCCACTGGCAGGGCAGAAACCATGTGGGCCTGATGTGCTGGCTTTAAGGTCAGAGAAGGTTCTGGAGGGTAGGTTCCTGGCAGCCCCCAGACACAGAGAAAGCTTGCACTGGGTTCAGTCTCTCCTTCCATGCGTTCCAGGAGCTGAAGCTGGTTCCTGGAGTTTGGGCCTGAGGTTCCCTGGGCTCAGGGAAAGGAGGAGGGGGCCCCCAAGTTCAGATGCCCGAGAGATGGGCTGGGCTGGGCCCCTGACCTGCAGCTCATCCCCAGGCCTGCGTCTGCCCTGCAGTTTTGTTCCCCACCCCAGTGTTGGTTCTCGTCCTCACTCCCGCCCCAAACAACCGCAGTTCACTGGCTGGGGTGGTCCGGGCACTGAGGGTGCCCTTGGCTGCGGGGGGGGGGGGGCTGGGTGGCAGTGGTGACTGGTGTAACTGATGGTGGTCGTTGGTAATCAAGAATTTGGAAGCATGGAGCTGAATCCGACTTGTAACATGTTGGCTGTGGCCTGGGAAGCAGAATTTGTACTTGTCCTCAAATACGCTTAACTTTATGCCACTTATGTGAACATGATTCTTTTGTATAAGCCCACATCATATGATTCTGAGCACAGTCCCTCTCTGGAAATGCTTCCAGTGAGGGAAGTGGTCGCTCCTGGGCCTGCGGGGCAGGGGCTGGGGAGGCCCGGGTGCCTGGGGATAACGCCCTTGGCTCCAGGGAGAGTCTGACCTAGGGTGGATCATGCAGCCATCTTCACAACGGCTTTCACTTGGGTTTGGCTTTAGCCACACTTCAAACTGCAGAGGTTCTGTTTATATGAAAAGTAACTGAGTGGGACAGCAGCCCTCAGGGACGTTGCTGCTTAAACGTCTTCAATCCCTGCATCGACGGAGAATCACAACTTGCAGAGAAATCGGGCTGCAGGAACGAGGGGCAAGGGGCTGGATCTCAGGTGGTGTCCGTGGTTTTTAACAAGATGCATGCCCAATGTGTGCTCCCGTTTTGTTTTCTTCCCAATGATTTGTAATACACGTTTTATGACTGGAAGCTTTTGTACAACACTCCAATAAACATTTTGATTTTAAGTTCTGCCTGAGTCTCCTCCAGCGCTGGGCTGCTGCCGCCGGAGCCTCTGCCTCTAACGAAGTGGGCGTCTCACAACCGCCCCCCCCCCAAAAAAAAATACCACTGGTGAGTGTAGACAGATCCCCTCCCCTTGCGTTGTCGGGCGTCCCCGCTACCCTGGCTTTCTGGGCACTAAACCAAAAAGCCCAAACCCATTGCCCTCCAGTCGATTCCAACTCATCGCGACCCTATAGGACAGAGTCGAACTGGCTCAAAGGGTTTCCAAGGAGCGGCTGGTGGATTCCAACTGCTGACCTTCTGGTTAGCAGCTGAGCTCTAACCACTGCACCACAACGGCTCCTCTGGGCACTAAGTCCTCGCCACTTATTTACAGGCGCCGCAGACACTGTTCTGTGACCTGCACTTTGTCACGTGGTGTAACAGCCCTAGGGATCCTCCCCAATGCAGCACCGTGTAGACGCGCCTTCTGCGCACGCGCGAGAGACGGGGTGGCCCGGTGTGGAGCGACCGTCTGCGCATGCAGAGTGCGCCCCGCGTGTCCTCGGGCAGGCCTGGGCGCGCGCGGCCTTGTGGGAGTTGTAGTCTGACCCGCCCGAGCCCTCTGTGACTTCATTCCCCGTGGTGCCGCGCGCAGCCAGCTTCCGGCGCAGGTACGGGTCGGTGCACGCGGCTGCGAGCCGGTTGACTTTGCGGAGCCATGGAGGGAGGCTTCGGCTCGGATTTCGGGAACTCCGGGGGCGGGAAACTGGACCCAGGGCTCATCATGGAGCAGGTGAAGGTGCAGATTGCCGTGGCCAACGCGCAGGAGCTGCTGCAGGTCGGTGGCCGGGCCGGGGGGCGGAGTGAGGGGGGCGGGGACCCCCTGGAGTGGGGGTCGCGGCTGAGGGCCCGCGTGTCTCTGCAGAGGATGACGGACAAGTGCTTCCGGAAGTGCATCGGGAAGCCGGGGGGCTCCTTGGACAACTCGGAGCAGGTGAGGGCTGTCTGGGGTCGGCGGGCGGTGGTCGCAGAACCTGGGACCCGGCGGGAGGGCCTGTGCGCGTGCGCGGACGGGCAAGGCGGCGTGGTGGAGGGCATTGCGCGTGCGCAGTCCGTCGTCTCGGGGCAACCACCTGGGAGGCGCGCAGGTGGGTAGTCCTGGGGCCGGCGCCTAGGTGCCCGCCCTGAGCCCCCTCCCCGCCTCCAGAAATGCATCGCCATGTGCATGGACCGCTACATGGACGCCTGGAACACCGTGTCCCGCGCCTACAACTCGCGGCTGCAGCGGGAGCGAGCCAACATGTGACCGGGACCCCGCCAGGAGGCCCCCCAGCTCTCTGTGTCCTTTTCCATAAACGTTCTTTGAGAATGACAGCAGGAGGCGGGGGCCGTGTGGGAACTGCCCCGTTGATGGGCGTGGGAGCCCGCCGCGAGTGTAGCTTGTGTAACGTGTGTCTTGGGGATCCCTGTGCCTTCCCAAAGTGCTGGCAGCCCAGGGCAGTCGGTGGTCCCTCCCTGATGTGCTCCCTAGGGTCAGCCTAATGCCCCAGGCAGGGGATCCTTGTTTGGACCTTGGAGGGGGGCGGACTGAACCCACCTGAGCCGGGATCTCTTGAGACAGTGAAATAAATTGCTCAGAGGGGCCCCTGTGCGTTTTGTCCGTAGGTCTCTGTGGGAGCCAGTGTGGTGTACCTGGAACCCCCACCTAGATTGGGCTACACCTTTTCTTGGGGAGGGGGGAGGGTCCTCCGTGTTTCCCCTCCGAGCCCCGGGGCTGCCAGGTAGGGTGGCAGGGAATGTCTTCAACGAAAAGGGGAGAATCGACTCCACTGCTGCGGGTTTGGTTTGGTTTGGTTTAAGGGGAGATCTAAAAAGACGTGGCTCAGAAGGTTAAGACCACACTTCGTGCCCCACAGTCCTTGCTTGCTTCTGTCTCCGCATCCTCCCACTTCCAACCCTGGTCGGAGTCAGGAAAATGCAGAAGTAGCAAGCTGGGAACTGGGGGCTGTGTTTATTGGAACAAAATCTGCAAAACTGCACCCCCTCCCAGCAGCCCCCTGCGCCCCACCATGTCATGACCCCTGCATGACCCCAGCAGGCTAGGTGACGCTTGCTGCCTGCCACCTTCAGGTCCTTCGTCCGAGGCCCCAGCATCTGGGCATCAGTCAGTCCTGGATGTTCTGTCCGATCCAGCCTCTCACAGCTGCCACCCGAGTGTAGACACCGGGGAAGTGGGGACGCCCGCAGCCGTAGCCCCAGCTGGTGACCCCTGTTAGCACCCACCGGCCTGAGGGCTCCCTGCAAGCCAGGGGTCCCCCAGCATCACCCTGAGGGGGGCAGAGAGGAAAGGGCACTCAGGGCACACCAGTGCCCCGTCCTTCCCCTGCAGCCCTCGTGCACTCCGGGGGTGTTGTCCAGTACAGGAGGATGGCCTGGGCCCCCATGTGACCCTGAGTGAGTGCCCCTATGAGTCTCGTTTTTACTATCTGGGAAGTGGGTTCCATGCTCCGATGACTCATTGGTCCAGCTGATGGACACACCCTGCTGGGGGCAGTGATGGGCATCAGGCAGACCCAATCCTGCTTTCTCTGAGTGATGACCTAGCCTGGCACTGCTGTGGCAACTGTGACGTCCAGTCTGGTCCAGGGTCCTGCCAAAGAGTCCACCACTGTCCCCTGGTCTCCCTGGCAGAAGGGGGCTGCTCAGTTACTCTAGGAGTATTGGTCGGGTGGTGGTGCCCACGGTGGCTACCCAATAAACAATGGTGTCCAATGAAAATTCTTCCCAGGTGGAAAGAGGCCGTGCTTGGTCCAGGGTAGCTTACAGTGGGAGGGGGCAATGGCGCCTGGTTGGCTGGTGGACTTTGGAGGATCAGGGACCCGCCTTCCTCCCGGTGTGGACCTGGGCCACACAAAGCCTCTGTGTCCTGAGCAAGTGCGCCGGGTGGGGCCGTGACCCCGGGCGGGAGGGACGTGGGGGCGCTCACCGAGCAGCTGTCCACGCCGCCCTGCGGGGAGCCGGCGCACAGCATGCGGCTGCTGATCTGCACCGGGTAGAAGCGGCGGCACGTCTGCTCGTTCAGGAGTCGCACGGCTGCCTTCTGCAGCTGCCGCGCCATAGCGCCTGCGGGTGACACGGGCCAGGTGGGGCCGCGGGGACCCACTCCAGGGGATCGCCTCCTCAACATCCGCGGGGCCTGGGCTGGGAACCTCTCCGGGGGCACCCCGATCGCTTCCCTCCCGCGGGGCCCGTGCTGGGGCTCGCCGGGATCTGGCCTCGCCGACCCCTGCCTACCTCCCTCGCGCACCGAGCCCCAGCCGGTTATGACGCAGCGCGCGCCAGCTGGGGGCCGCAGTGCGGGCTCGGGCAGGCAGATGGGTCGCACCAGGCGGCTGCGGCGCACGGGCCCCGCGAGCTCCAGCAGCGCCACGTCGTAGTCGAGCGTGTAGAGGTTGTAGAAGGGGTGCTTGTAGATGCGCGCCACGCGCTCCAGCTGCCCATCGGCGCCGCTCAGAAACGGCGTGCCCAGGAAAGCCGCCCACTGCTTGGGGTCCCCGTAGCTGCGGGTGCGGGTGAAGGCGTCGGCTGGACCCGCCTCGCAGGGCTGTGCCCCAGCGTCCAGCCTCCCCACCCCAGACTCTTGGGTAGGGCACTTGACGGTGCTCGGCCTCGATTTGCTCATCTGTGAACTGGGGCTAAGAGTAGAATTCCCCCGGGCCTTGCGTCCCGTGGATGCGCACCCCGAACTGGGCGTCCCTCCTCCCCAGGCCCCTAGTCAGGCCCTCCCCACTGAGCGCCCTGCCATGAAGAGGCCCTGGGTGGGGGGCGGGGGTGATGACTCCCCACTGGGGGCATTTGGGTAGGGGCTAGAGCCAAGTCCAAGGGGGCAGGGGTGGGGAAGGACACCGCAGCTGGAGAGGCTGCGGCCCCGGGCTTAGTGGGGGTCATGGAGCTGGCCTTGGCCCCGCAGCCCAGTGTGGTCGGGAGGACTGCATGAAAGAGGGGGCCTGGGCAACGGGAGCTGGTGGCGGGGAGGGCGTTCCAAGCAGAGAGAGGAGCGGGGCGGGGAACTCACACGTCGAAGCAGTGCGCCGCTGACAGCAGCCACCTCTCGGCCACCAGCACAGCGCCGCAGCGGTGCTCCCGGCGCCGCAGCCACAGGCTCACCTGCCATGGCCACTCCCCGTGGCCCGCCGCGCTGCCGCCCACGATCCTGGTGAGCGCCGCCGCGGGCGCCAGGCCACAGTCTGCAGGCGGGAGCCGGGCGGTCGGCGGGCGCCTCCTCCGCAGAGCCCGCTGGGCGCACCCCTCCGCGTCGCCCTGACTAGGGGCACCGGCATGGGGCGGGGCACCCTTTCCAGGAAGCTCTGCCCGAAGGGAATTGGGCCTGGCGCTTGGTCCTGCAAATCAGCCTCTCTGGGCTTCTGTCCAACAACATTTGAAATGCATTGAATTTACCTTTGTTTCCTGTAACCTTGGCTTTGGGGCTGGGCCTCCTCCGGGTCCCAGACCTAGGCAGGGCCAGCATTCTCCCCCATGGCCGCCTCCTCCAGGCCTGCCTCAGTCCCCTTTCCTAGGTGCCCCTGCCTTCCTACCCCAAGGCCTTTGCACACACCCTGCCTCTGCCTGGGAGACCTCTGCCCAGCCCCACAGGCTCCTGCTCAGACCAGTCTCCGCTGCTGTCCTCCCTGGAGGCTTTTCAGGATGAAGTGTCCCACCTGTGTTACTTCCTCTAGGCTGTGACTACCCCAGCAGGTCCCTCCACCCCAAATGTGGTGCCAGACACAAGGTGTGCCCTCAGAGCACAGTTGTAGAAAGAACTAATGGGCGGTTTCAAAGGGTGCTTCAGAGACCACCGTTCCCACTCATTGGGGGCCCCCAGGTACCCATCAGATAATCCCCTCTGGAGGAAGCCCCCTTCCCCACCCTCTGTCCCACCCCCCAGCTGGCTCTCCCTGCCCTCCTGTCCCAGCATCAGCAAATACAAAGGTTGGCAGGTGTTATGGATTAAATTGTGTCCCCCCAAAATAATGTGTTGTAAATCCTAACTCCTATACTTGGGGAGGAGCCCTGGTGGGGCAGTGGTTAAGCGCCCAGCTGCTAACCCAGAGGTCTCTGCGGGAGAAAGATGTGGCAGTCTGCTCCCGTAAAGACTTCAGCTTTGGAAACTCTATGGGGCAGTTCTACTCTTACAGAGTCTTATAGGGTTGCTATGAGTCGAAAATGGACTCCACAGCACCCAGCAACAACATTCTTGTGGACGTAATCCCATCTGGGAATAGGGTTTTCTTTATTTAATGAGATCATATTAGTGTAGGGTGTGTTTTAAAGCAATCACTTTTGAGATATAAAAAGAGCTGATTAAGCACAGAACTGGGAAGCACCAATGGGGAGAGACTGATGTCATGTGAAGATCACCAAGGAATCGAGGCAGAGGAGCTGAAAGAGACAAGGATTTTCCCCCAGAGCCCACAGAGAGAGCCTTCCCCTAGAGCTGGCACCCTGAATCTGGACATCTCACCACCTGAACTGTGAGGGGATAAACCTGTTTGTTAAGGCCACCCACTCGTGGTGCTTCTGTTACAGCAGCAATGGGGGACAAGACAGCAGGGAAAAGGATCTCAGCATCCCGGCTCAGAAGGAGAGAAGGGGTGACTCCAGGTTCCCTCCCAGCCCTGGCACCCCGCCTTTCCCCCACGCCTGGCCCCTTGTATCCCTATGATGCAGACATGAGCCTCCTGACGCCATCTTGCCCTTGCCCAAGACCAGGTGGCCTTTGAGAACCCGTGAGAATCTGATGGAAGCTATAGCCCATCTCCCTGGAAAACTCCACCTGTGCCCCAGACGAACCCAGCCTCTCATTGCAGGGGTCTTTCTGCGCCTCTTTGGGACCCCACGTTAAAAACTCTATAAAGAATCCTGATCAAAAGAGGTAAAATGTGGAACAGAATTTCAAATTCTCACGGAATCCAGACTTTCTGGAGCCATGGAGGCTGGATGAACCCCTGAAAGTATTGCCATGAGATAAATTTTAAACTTTAAAGCAAATACAGCCCCTGAAGTCTTCTTTACACCAAAGAATAGTTTAGCTTGATTAGTAAAGAGTGTCTGCCTTGAGCATTGTGCTCTTTTAAGACCTATCTATATGGGATCAAATTGACAACAGCAACTCGAAATGTTAGATGGGAAACTTTGGGGGCCGGGAGGTTGTTAATGGAGGAGGAACAACTCGGAAGAGGAGGGTGAAAACAGTTGCACAATTTAAAGAATGTAATCGGTGTCACTGAATTGCATACGGAGAAACTGTTGAATTGGTGAATGTTTTGCTGTGTATACTCTCAACAACAACAACAAATAAAGTAAATTATTGAGAAAAAGAAAAAGAACTCCCAGGCTGTAGCTGTGGAGAAGGTAACAATCAGCCCAGAATGAGAAAGTAGAAATCCCCAGGGCAGGAAGACAGACCCAGATAATGCCAGCTGCAACTTTAGCAGGAAACAATATCCCTCCCACGGACACGCTGTAGCTGAAAAGTATTAAAACAACCCCCTTCTCTGGCGATCACTGCCCCTTCACCAGTATCAGAGACCGTCAGAAAGGTGGCTATCAGAAATCATATCAGTTTGAATTAACCTTTTTGGCCTGGGAAATCGTGGATGGTGCAAACAGTGAACACGCTTGCCTGCTAACTGAAAGGTTGGTGGTTCGAGTCCACCCAGAGGCACCTCAGAAGAAAGGCCTGGCCACCTGCTTCCGAAAGGTCACCGCCATGAAAACTCTATGGAGCACAGCTCTACTCTGACGCACAGGGAGTCTCCACGAGTCGGGGTGCACTTGAGGGCAATTGCTGTGGTTTGGTTTTCTTTTGCCTGGCAGAGTTGAGTCACAAAGAAGCCTCCTCCATATCTAACCCAAGTGCAGTCTCCAGATAAGGGGTTTGTGGGCCCCGCATTCTACGGCTATCTTCTCCCTGTGGTTGCCAAGGAAACGGCACTGGCTCCCCCGCCCAGACCAGATGGATGCTGACCCCGGTACACTTAGCTTGGCTTGGCTCTGAGGCAGCTGAAACCCTGCTTCATGTAAATTCCACCTCGTTACCGTTAGCTGCTTTCTAGTCAGCCCCCGACTCCTGGCGGCCCCGTCCTGTGTCATCCCCGTGATCGGTTATGGAACGGACCGTTGTGATCCACTGGGTGTTCATTAGCTGATTTTTGCAAGTCGGTCACCAGGCCTTTCTTCCTACTCCGTCTTAGTCCAGAAGCTCTGCTGAAACCTGTTCAGCATCACAGCAACACGCAAGCCTCCACTGACAGATAGGTGGTGGCTGAGCATGAGGAGCACTGGCCGGGACTCGAACCCAGGTCTCCCATATGGAAGGCGAAGATTCTATCAACATTTTAGACGGGGATGGGGATGATCTTGAGAGCACCTTCTCTTGATCCCCAACTACCACCAAGCTAACTGAACTCAGCCAGCTGCCTGCATTTAGCCACACAGGTGTCCTGTTCCATAGCCCTAACGGAAGCCTGCTGACCGACCCCCACTCCCCAGCTCCTCCTCCTTCTTTCACCCCTAACTACAAAAAACCCAGCTGTCATTGTCACTGAGTCCATTCAGACTCCTGGTGACCCCGTGTGTCTCAGTGTAGAACCGTGCTCCATAGGGTTTTCAGTGGCTGATTTTTCAGAAGTAGATCGCCAGGACTTTCTTCCAAGGCACCCCTGAGTGGACTCGAAAGGCCAGCCTTTTGGTTAGCAGCAAAGCACGTTACTCTATAGGACAAAGTAGAACTGCCCCATAAGGTTTCCGAGGAGCGGCTGGTGGATTCGAACCGCTGACCTTTTGGCTTGCAGCTGTAGCTCTTAACCACTGCGCCACCAAGGCTCTGCCTGACACATAGCAGGACTCTATAAGCATTGGTTGGCTGTCTGGAATCATTCCATAACGGAGACCCGCCCGCTTCCCACGGGCTTCCCCCCACGCCTGTCAAGTTGCCTTTTTAGACGGGAGAAGACAAGGTTGCGGGATAAGGCATTTCCCGCCTGCCCCATCAGAGCCGTCTGTCTCCGTAGCTGTCAGGACCCCACACCCCCAGGCGTCACCCCATCTCACGGTACCTGAGAGCTGGGAGTGTGTGCTGGGCTCTGGGGTGTTTGGAAGTGGCGTCTGCCTCCTGGTGGTGGTGCTCGTGACGGTGACGGTGGTGCTGGCAGGCTGGCTGGTGGCCCTGCTGGTGGGCTGGGGCGTGGTGTTGCTGGTCGTGGCTCCCGGGACTGTGAGGCCAGCAGTTGACCTCAGGGCGTGGATTGGGGTGGTGGGTGTCCTTGCGGTCGAGGGGGGAGCTGTGGGGAGGGGGTCGGAGGACATGGTCTCCAGGATCCAGCCCTTCAGCCTGGTGATTCGCGCATACACACCCGGCTTCTTGACCTGGGCACAGCCAAGTCCCCAGCTCACAATCCCTGCCAGGTAGAACACGCCGGGGGTCTCCTCACAGGCCAGGGGGCCCCCGGAGTCGCCCTGAAAGAGAAGCAAAGAGGGTCAGCTGGCCACCCCTGGGCCTCCATTGTTATTGCTTTTGAGATGAAAAAAAATGTAAAAACTCTTAAGAAAAAAATAACCAGCGTTAATATTTCCACCACCTAGACTTAACCGCCGCGCGTGGCCACCAGGGGGCGGTGGTGGCTCAGTGGTGGGACTCGGGCCTTCCATCCCGGCCAATGCGCCTCGTGCGCAGCCACCACCGTCTGTCAGGGGAGGCTTGCGTGTTGCTAGGATGCTGAACAGGTTTCAGCGGAGCTTCCAGAGTAAGATGGACTAGGAAGAAAGGCCTGGCGATCAACTTCAGAAAATCAGCCAATGAAAACTCTATGGATCCCAAAGGTGCCATCCGAAACCAATCTTGGGGATGGTGCAGGACCTGGCAGTATTTTGTTCTTTTATGCACGGGGGTCGTCACGAGTAGCAGAAGACTTGACACCAGGCCAGACAACCACCACAAACTACAGCCGACTGCCCCCCGTGAAGCACACCTGGCAGGAATCGACTCTGCCTTCCAGAAAGCCGGCACAGATCATCCGGTCGGTGAGGGAGAAGTTGTAGAGAATGCTGCAGGTCTTCTGGTCTATGATCCCCACCGAGGCTTTCTGGAGAATGTCAGGCTTGGTCACTACAAGGGAAAGGAGACCCCAACACGCCACTTACAGAGGGACCCCGCGACCAGATCCAGCTTAACTCTGGTGATGACCCCAGGTGGCACAGTGGTTAACAGCTTGGCTGCTAACCAAAAGGTTGGTGGTTTGAAACCATCAGCGACTTCGCGGGAGAAAGACGTGGCAGTCTGCTTCCATAGAGGTTCACAGCCTTGGAAACCCTATAGGGTCACTATGAGTCGGAATCGACTTGACGGCTAGAGTTTGTTTTTTTTAAAGGACACTGGGAGTGAGGTACGATGCCTGTCCTCCAGACGGAGAAACGGGGGCTCGCGGAGTTGCAGGAATTGGTGTGAGGTCACGTGGCAAGAAGGAGGCAGACCCTCGATTCGCAATTCGGAGCCCTGGAGTCTTGCCGCTGTCCCCACTTAGGGTAAGCGGTAGGCAGGCCATTCTGAGGTTTGCCATACCAGTTGCTGTCACATCAATCCTGACTCCTGGCGACCCCATGTGTGTCAGAGTAGAACTGAGCTCCACAGGGTTTTCAATGGCTGATTTTTCAGAAACATCTCCAGGCCTTTCTTCTGAGGCACCTGTGGGTGGACTCGAACCTCCAACCTTTTGATCAGCAGCCGAGCCTGTTCACCATTTGCACTGCCCAGGGCCTCCATTCTGAGGTTAGAAGGGAGCATTAACTCTTGGGAGTTTCTGAGTGGCATAGGGCCAGAAGGATCATCAAACTTTTTCATAAGAGGGACAGAGAATAAATAGTTTTGCCTTGGCGGGCCAGACAGCCTCTGTCACAACTACTCAGCTCTGCTGTCATAAAGCAGAAGCAGCTGTTACATAACTGAGTCAAAAGCGGTCTCCGTGCACTGGCCCAGGTTGTTTACTTCTTCACGGCAAGCTGAGGTCCCTCCGTTGGCACCAAACCCAAATGTGTACGTGTCCAACTGTACACAGAATTGGCCCAAAGAAGCAACGTTTCAGTCCCTTAGAGCTGCCTGCTTTACATACCCTGCCAAACTGCACCTGCTGTCTGCTCGCCCTCCGGAAGGTCAGACCCTGTAGTTATATAGGCCCTAAGGTGCTGCTGGGGCCCTAGTGTGCAGTGGTTAAAGAGCTCAGCTGCTAACCAAAAGGTGGGCAGTTCAAATCCACCAGCCAGTCCTTGGAAACCCTATGGGGCAGTTCTACTCTGTCCTATAGGATCGCTATGAATTGGAATCGACTTGACAGCAATGTGTTTTTTTTTAAGGTGCTGCTGGGAGCCCGGGTGGTGCAACAGTTAAGCTCTCAGTTGCTAACTGAAAGGTTCGTGGTTTTAGCCCACCCGTGACTCCGTGGGAGAAAGAACTGGCGATCTGCTCCCGTAAGGATTCCAGCCGAGGAAACCCTCTGGGGCAGCTCCGCTCTGTCACATGGCTGACAGAAGCCCCGCCCCCTCGCTCTTCCCCGGGGTTTCCTGGCCCTCCTCCCCTTGCCTCTGGCAGCCGTCCTGCTGCGGGAGACCTCCCTGCACGTAGCTGTCACTGCGGCTGCCCCAGAAGATAGCTGGTGCGACACTGCCATCTGGTGGTCGTATCTTTGTCTTCAGTTAGCCCTGAATTTCCCCACCTCACCACAGCAGCCGTAGACAATAGAAACATGAATGCGTGTGGCTGCATTCCAATAAAACTTTATTTATAAAAACAAGCTAAGGGCCGGATTTGGCCCGAAGGCTGTAGCTTGCAACCCCTGGTGTAGGGGGTGGGGAGTTGGGTGCAGGGTGGGGAATGGTGCAGTTGTGTTGGTTTCGGGCCCACCTAAGACACGCCGATCCTCACCGTCTGGATATAGGACCAGCAAGCCCAGGAGATCCCGGGAATCCAACCATCGCTGCCCGTGAGTGGGGCTCACCGTTTCCTTCCCGGGTGTTGCCCCATCCGGAGATCATGCACTTGCGACCCACGGGGAACTTCTGGATGGCCAGGGGCAGGCAGACGGGCTGGACGTACTTGTTGAAGAGGAGGGGGCTGGCCAGCTCCAGCACGGCCACGTCAAAGTCCAGGGTGCCGGCGTGGTACAGGGGGTGCAGCACCACCCGCTTGAGGCCCACCTTGACCGGGCTCCCGCCCACGCCCATGAGGGACGCCGTGCCCAGGTGGGCCCGCACCTGCTCCACCTTCGTGCTGCAGAGACAGGGGCCCTCAGACACCCCCACTCCTACCCTAGTCCCGACCCCAGGGAGGGCCCAGGTTGCGGCCTCGAGGGGGTGAGGCAGAGTTCTGGGGCTCGACCGTCGCTCAGACCCTCGGCTCTGGGGAGGGGTAACAGGAGGGGAAGGGCCTCAGGGACCTCATGAGAAATGGTCCCAAGCTCAGTGATCTTGGGCAGGCCGGGGGAACCCCTTTGGGCCCCACTTTCTTCATAACAAGAGGGAGTTGGTCCCACAGCACCTAAGACCCTGCAGCTCTATAGAGAGCAAAGGTGAAGGCCTCCTGGTTATCAAGTTTGTTCCCAGCTGGTGCAAACGGTTAACGTGCTTCGCTGCTAACTGAAAGGTTAGAGGTTCGAGTGCACCCAGAGGTGCCTCGGAAGAAAGGCCTGGTGATCTACTTCTGAAAACTCCGCCATTGAAAACTCTAAAGAGCACGGCTCTACTCGGACACACGGGGTCGCCGTGAGTCAGCGGTGACCGCGTGGCCACTGGGTGTCTAGGGGTGGTTAGAAAGCAAAGGGGATGGGAGCTCTTCTCCTTCCTCCTGGTTGTCGTTCATCGCCATGGAGTCGGGCCCTGACTCAGGGTGACCCCTGCACAACAGGACAAAGCACTGCCCAGTCCTGCACAGCCTCATGACTGGGTGCAGATAGGGCTGCTGGGATCCACACAGGGTTCTCCCTGGCTGATTTTCGGAAGTTGATCACCAAGCCTTTCTTCCTAGTCTGTCTTAGTCCGGAGGCGCCCCTGAAACCTGTTCAGCGTCACAGCGCCACGCAAGCCTTCACTGACAGATGGGTGGTGGCTGCACGTGAGGTGCATTGGCCGGGAATCAAACCCGGGTCTCCCGCCTGGAGGGCGAGAATGCTACCCCTGAACCACCACTGCCTCCTGGCTACTTCTCTTCAGTGGCCCCAGTCTCGTTTTGCAGTGAACCCTTTGCCATTGAGTCGATTCTGACTCATAGCGACCCTATAGGGCAGAGTAGAAGTGCCCCACAGGGTTTCCAAGAAGCGGCTGGTGGAATCGAACTGCCAACCTTTTGGTTAGCAGCTGAGCCCGTCACCATTGCACCACCAGGGCTCCTGTTTTACAACTGGGCACTCAGAAACCTGGATCATGAGCCCAGAAGGGAAAGGAAAGGTGGGGTCTGCTGGTCCCCGCATCCACACGGCAAGCGCAGTAAGAAATGGTTTTGGGGGCATGCAGGTTTGGCGGGGTCCTGGCGACAGCGTGGGGAGGCCGGGTGGCCCCTCGCAGGGCGGGATCTTACTGGTTGAAGCAGTGGGCCGCGGACAGCAGCCAACGGTCGCCCACCACGGTGGCTCCGCAGAAGTGCCGGGAACCTTCCTTCAGGCTGACCTGCCAAGGCACCTCCCCGGAGGCGGCTCCGAATCCGCCCACGATCCGGATCGGCTTCTCCAGCGCGGGCCTGGTCCCGCATTCTGCAAGGTGACAGGACAGAAGGGCCGCGAGCTTAGGTGCTTAGGACGTGGAGGCTATGGAGCCCATCAGCCCCATTTTACAGGTGAAGAAACCGTGGCTTAGCAGCGGCAGTGGCTGGCCTGGCGTCTCCCAGCAAGTCAGCAGCACGGCTGGGGGATACAAGTTAAAAAGGAGGACACAGCATTGTAAGGTGTCCTGGTGGTGCGCAGGTAAGTGCTGGGCTGCTAACTGAAAGCTAGCCAACCTGCACAGCGGCTCTGCGAGAGAAAGACCTGGCGATCTGCTCCTGTAAAGATTCAGTCAGTCAGTTAGCTGCCGTCGAGTCAATTTTGACTCATGGCGACCCCATGTGACAGAGTAGAATTGCTCCATAGGGTTTCCTAGGCTGTAATCTTTACAGGAGCAGATCGCCAGGTCTCTCTCCAGCGGAGCCGCTGGTGGGTTCAAACCGCCAACCTTCCGGTTAGCAGCTGAGTGCTTAACCATTTGCGCCACCAGGGCTCCTTCTGTAAAGATTATAGCCAAGAAAATCATACAGGGCAGTTCTGCTCTGTCATATGGGGTCTCTATGAGTCGGAATCGATTTGATGGCCCCTGTCTTAGTCATCTAGGGCTGCTGTAACAGAGATACCACAAACAGATGGCTTTAACAAAGACAGATTTATTCTCTCACAGTCTCGGAGGCTAGAAGTCTGAGTTCAGGGCGCCAGCTCCAGGGGAAGGTCCTTATCATCAATCTTCCCCTGGACTAGGAGCTTCTCAGAGTAGGGACCTTGGGCTCATAGGACTCGCTATTCTCCTGGCTCTTGTTTCTTGGTGGTATGAGGTCCCCATGTCTGTCTGCTCGCTTCTCTCTTTTTATATCTCAAAAGAGATCAACTTAAGACACAACCTAATCCTGTACATTGAGGCCTGCCTCGTTAACATACCTGCCTCTAATCCCTCCTCATTAACATCATAGAGGTAGGATTTATAACACCTAGGAAAATTACATCAGGTGACAAAATGCTGGACAGTCACACGATACTGGGGGAAACAATTCAATCCTTGACAGCACCCAACGACAACAAGTGTCCCATTGGCCTAAGGCTGCCGGGGGCCGACCTTCAGCCAATAAAGTAAGGTTTATGGGCTCATTGCAATAAAGAGACTCGTGGGATGGTTCACCAAACAGGAAGAGTCGGGGCTATTGGGGGATTTAGGAGCCCTGGTGGCGCAGTGGTTAAGAGCTCAGGCTCCTCAACAAAAGGTTGGCAGTTTGAATCCAGCAGCTCCTTGGAAACCCTATGGGGCAGCTCTACTCTGTCCTATAGGGTCGCTGTGAGTGGGAATCGACTCCATGGCAATGGGTTTGGTTTTTTTGGGAGAAGGGTGGCGTTCAGGTGACGTTTAAGTGAAGCATTGATTGTGTTAGCCCAAAGGCACGCCAAGCTAAGTGTAAAGGGGTCAGCTTTGGGTCTGGACTGAGAAGTGGACCTGGGTCCGTTTCCTTGACAACCACAGACATGACAGCTGTGGAGTGCGGTGTCCACAAACCCCTTATCTGCCCCTGGGCTGGCCATCAGGTGGCTTCCCTG
Organism: Trichechus manatus latirostris; assembly: GCF_000243295.1. Classification (NCBI taxonomy): domain Eukaryota; kingdom Metazoa; phylum Chordata; class Mammalia; order Sirenia; family Trichechidae; genus Trichechus; species Trichechus manatus. The sequence continues at coordinate 13,031,289 of NW_004443993.1, forward strand.
TGACTTCAGAGTGACTTGGATCCTTTAGGCGAAAGCAGGCACCTCCTACTGACTTGATTTCTAGCGGCCAGGTTTCCGCCGGGTTTTAGAGAACAAGGTTTTTCAGAGAGGAAGAGGGCAGGAGCGGCTCCGACCAGGGGTCGGCATCGCCTTTGTGACAGCGTGCCGTGGTTAACGAGAAACGGGATGACCCACGTGACAGAGATATAATGGCAGAGGGCTCACAGCGTAAGATGGGGCCAACAGGAGGGCCTACCTCGTCCTAGAACAGGAAGACTCAACAGTATACAAATACCCGCTCTCCCCGGGTGGTGTACACAGCTGAGCGCTCGCTACTAGCCGTAAGGTTGGCAGTTCGAACCCACTCTGAGGCACATCAGAAGAAAGGCCTGGTGATCTGTGGGGACCGTGGTCTCAGGGAACATCTAGCTCAATTGGCATAACATAGCTTATAAAGAAAATGTTCTACATTCCACTTTGGTGAGTAGCTTCTGGGGTCTTAAAAGCCTGTGAGCAGCCATCTAAGATACTCCACGGGTCTCACCCCTTTTGGAGCAAGGGAGAATGAAGAGAACAGGATACAAGGAAAAGATTAGTGCAAAGGACTAATGGACCACAACTGCCACTGCCTCCACCAGACTGAGTCCAGTACAACTAGACGGTGCCCTGCTACCACCACCGACTGCTCTAACAGGGATCACAATAGAGGGTCCTGGACAGAGCTGGAGAAAAATGTAGAACAAAATTCTAACTCACAAAAAAAAGACCAGACTTACTGTCCTGACAGAGACTGGAGAAACCCCGAGAGTATGGCCCCCGGACACCCTTTTATCTCAGTAATGAAGTCACTCCCGAGGTTCACCCTTCAGCCAAAGATTAGACAGGCCCATAAAACAAAACGAGACTAAAGGGGCACACCAGCTTAGGGGCAAGGACGAGAAGGCAGGAGGGGACAGGAAAGCTGGTAACGGGGACCCCAAGGTCGAGAAGGGACAGTGTTGACATGTCATGGGGTTGGCAACCAGTGTCACAAAACAACATGTGTATTAATGGTTTAATGAGAAGCTAGTTTTGTTCTGTAAACCTTCATCTAAAGTACAATAAAAAAACTAAAAGAAGAAGAAGAAAGGCTTGGTGATCTACTTCCAAAAAAACCAGCCACTGAAAACCCTATGGAGCACAGTTCTTTTATTTTTATTTTTTATTGCTGTGCTTCAAGTTAGTCTCTCATACAAAAATGGATACGTACATTGTTATGTGACCCTAGTTGCTCTCCCTATACTGTGACAGCACACTCCTCCTTTCCACCTTGGATTTCCCGTGTCCATTCATCCAGCTCCTGACCCTCTCTGCCTTCTCATCTCGCCTCTGGACAGGAGCTGCCCGTTTAGTCTCATGTATCTACTTGAGCTAAGAAGCACTGTCTTCCCAAGTATCATTTTATGTCCTATAGTCCAGTCTAATCTTTGTCTGAAGAGTTGGCTTCGGGAATGGTTTTAGTTTTGGGCTAACAGATAGTCCGGGGGCCATGTCTTCTGGGATCCCTCCCGTCTCAATCACACCATTAAGTCTGGTCTTTTTACTAGAATTTGAGTATTGCACCCCACTTTTCTCCTGCTCCGTCAGGGACTCTCTGTTGTGTTCCCTGTCAGGGCGGTCTTTGGTGGTAGCTGGGCACCATCTAGTTCTTCTGGTCTAAGGCTGATGGAGTCTCTGGTTTACGTGGCCCTTTCTGTCTCTTGGCTAATACTTTCCTTGTGTCTTCGGTGCTCTTCATTCTCCTTTGGAGCACACATGGGGTCACCAGGAGTTGGAGTCAACGTGACAGCAACTAACAAGAAAGACAATCCGTTCTCCCTCAGTCAAGCTGTAACTTAAACATCTTCTAAAATTAGAGAAGTTTACTCTTCACACGGAAAGATAAACAGGCGAGAAATGTCTGGGAACATTCTGGAAAAGAAGAAGTGAGCACTCAAATAGTAAAACATGGGCACAAGTGCTGTCTATGGGTAGTGTTTCTGGAAGGATACTCAAGAAACGGATCGCACTGGTTACTCCCAGAAAGGGCGTCTAGGGGGCTGGGGTGGGGGGACTAAAAGTTAGTGTCTCTCCCACTACAATCCTGACCCTACAATCACTGTTAGTAGCTTCTTGTGGAACTTCATAGATATTCTATGCCTATCCTCTTGTACTGCATGAATTTACCAGGCACATATATTATAAAGTATACTCTACTTAATAGATTATAAAATATGAAGTATAGTGTACTTATTGATTATCAGATACGAAGTATATTATGTTGTTGTGTGCTGTCGAGTCAGTTCCAACTCATAGCGACCCCATGTGACAGAGGAGAACTGCCCCAGAGTGTTTCCTAGGCTGTGATCTTTACGGGAGCAGATCACCAGGTCTTTTCTTGGTCAGAGCCACTGAGAGGTGCAAACGGCCAACCTTTTACTTACCAGCCGAGTGCTTAATCATTGCACCAATATGGCTCCCAAAGTGTATTATACTTAAAAAAAAAAAAAATGACTGGATGGCCAGCCTGTACCATTGGTCCATGCCTGTGTTCATGACAGACATCACTAATCACCAGTCTTTCCACAGAGTGCTTCGGAAAGCCAGTACCAGTCGATCTCACCTGGAACAGGTGATGACACCTACTTCTTCCTGTCTCCTGGAAAATACCTTGTGGCTTGGAGGCGGTGGCTGAGTCCAGGCGCACCGTGCTGGGGGTCAGCGTGGGTCTGGTGGGGGTGTTGACCACGGGGCTCTTAGGGCTGGTGGGCCAAACACTGCTGGGGGTGGCAGGGGCAGGTGCCACGGTGGGGGCCAGGGGCATGCTGGCCATGGCGATCACCTCCAGGATCCAGTCACGAAGCCTAGTCACGCGGGCGTAGACACCCGGCCGCCGGGCTTCCGCACAACCGATTCCCCAGCTCACGATGCCCGCCAGGAAGAACCTTCCGGAAGGCTCTTCGCAGACCAGGGGCCCCCCCGAGTCGCCCTAGGAGACAAAGGCACAGGTTGACGACAGGCTGGGACTCTCCCAGCAGCAGCCAGTTCAAACCCCAGAGCTGCAGGGCCAGCGCAGGAGCAGTGGACTGGGACTCCGGAGACCGCTCTCCAGACAAGCTCACGGAGCAACTTAGGCAGAGAATTCCCATCTCAGAACCTCGGTCTCCAGAAGAACTAGATGGTGCCCGGCTACCACCAGTGACCATCCTGACAGGGAACACAACAGAATCCCTGACGGAGCAGGAGAAAAGTGGGGTGCAGAACTCAAGTTCTAGTAAAAAGACAAGACTTAATGGTCTGACTGAGATTGGAGGAACCCCAGAAGACATGGCCCCTGGACTCTCTGTTAGCTCAAAACTACCATTCCCGAGGCCAACTCTTCAGACAAAGGTAAGACTGGACTATGGGACATACAAGGATACTCATGAGGAGTGTGCCTCTTAGCTCAAGTAGATACATGAGACCAAACGGGCAGCTCCCGTCCGGAGGTGAGATGGGAAGGCAGAGAGGGTCAGGAGCTGGCTGAATGGACACGGGAGATCTGGGGTGGAAAGGAGGAGTGTGCTGTCACAGTATAGGGAGAGCAAGTAGGGTCACAAAACAATGTGTGTATAAATTTTTGTATGAGAGACTGACTTGAGCTGTAAACTTTCACCTAAAGCTCAATAGAAAGAAATCTTGGTCTCCTTTCCTGTAAAACAAGATTTTTGGACTTTATTAAGGCTGGAGGAGTCTCCGAGATCATGGCCCCCAGTCACTCTTCAAAACTTGAATTGAAACTATCCCTCGAAGTCCTCTTTAAAACTAAGTAACGGTTTAGCTGAAACAGTAAAGATTGTCACCCTTGAGTACTGCTGCTCTTTTCAAAGAATCATCTGTTTAAAACCAAACGAGTAACAGCTGTTCTAAAGCGCAGACCAGAGTGTTGGCGGCAGGGAGTTTAAGTCAATGGAAGTGAAACAACCAGAACAGAAGTAGCAATAATATTGACACAGATGTGAGGAACATAACCAATGTCACTGATCAACTATGTTCAGGAACGGTGGAATGGGTGCGGGTTTTGCTGCCTATATTTTTACCAAGATCATTAATTACAAAAATAATAAACAAGACAGTTGGACTACGCGATCTTTTTTTTCGTCCTTTAGATGAAGGTTTACAGAATAAACTAGTTTCTCATTCAAGAGTTAGTACACATACTGTTTTGTGACATTGATTACCAACCCCATGACATGTCAACACTTTCCCTTCTTGACCTTGGGTTCCCTATTACCAGCTTTCCTGTCTCCTCCTGCCTTCTCGTCCTTGCCCCTGGACTGGTGTGCCCCGTTAGCCTCGTCTTGTTCTATGGGGCTGTCGAATCTTTGGCTGAAGGGTGAACCTCAGGAGTGACTTCAATACTGAGCTAAAAGGGTGTCCGGGGGCCATACTCTCGGGGTTTCTCCAGTCTCTGTAGGCCAGTAAGTCTGGTCTTTTTTTGTGAGTTAGAATTTTGTTCTACATTTTTCTCCAGCTCTTTCTGGGACCCTCTGTTGTGATCTCTATCAGAGCAGTCAGTGGTGGTAGCCGGGCACCGTCTAGTTGTACTGGACTCAGGCTGGTGGAGGCTGTGGTAGTTGTGGTCCATGAGTCCTTTGGACTAATCTTTCCCTTGTGTCTTTGGTTTTCTTCATTCTCCCCTGCTCCCGAGGGGAAGAGACCAGTGGAGTATCTTAGATGGCCGCTAACAAGCTTTTAAGACCCTAGACGCTACTCACCAAAGTAGAATGTAGAACATTTTCTTTATAATCTATGTTATGCCGGTTGAGCTAGATGTTCCCACCAAGACCATGATCCCCACAGTCCTCCGCCCAGTAATTTGGTCCCGAAGGGAGTTTGGATGTGTCTATGAAGCTTCCATGACCTTGCCTTGTACAAACTGTGCTGGCTTCTGTGGGATCTTTAAGATATCTTTTAGTCAGTCTAAAGCCTGCCCCACGTTCTACCAGACGAGGTGATGGGGACAGTCCCCGCCTTCCCGTAGTTGCTGTCAAGTCGATTCCGACTCCTGGCACCCTGTATGTGTGCAGAGTACCACTGCTCCATAGGGTTTTCAAGGCTGTGATCTTTCAGAAGCAGATTGCCAGGCCTTTCTTCCGAGATGCCTCTGGGTGGGTTGGAACTGCTAACCTTCCATTTAGTAGCTGAGTGGTTAACCTTTTGCGCCACCCAGGGACTCCCCTGCCCTCATGGAAATCCCCTTTCAGAGGGGGAGGAGGGTAGCCAGCTGGATTTACACATGCTAAGCTGGGCCCCCATGGAAGCAGCAGTCAAGAAATCAAAAGACGCATTGCACTGGGCAAATCTGCGCAAAAGACCTCTTTAAAGTGTTGAAAAGCAAAGATGTCACCTTGAAGACTTGGGTGCGCCTGACCGAAGCCATGGGGTTTTCAATCACCTCATATGCATGTAAAAGCTGGACCATGAATGAGGAAGACCGAAGAAGAATTGACGCCTTTGAATTGTGGTGTTTGTGAAGGATATTGAATACACCGTGGACTGCCGAAAGAATGAACAAGTCTGTACTGGAAGAAGTACAGCCAGAGTGCTCCTTAGAAGCAAGGATGGCGAGACTTCATCTCACATACTTTGGAGATGTTATCAGGAGGGATCAGTCCCTGGAGAAGGACGTCATACTTGGTAAAGTGGAGGGTCAGCGAAAAAGAGGAAGACCCTCCACGAGATGGATTGACGCAGTGGCTGCAACAATGGGCTCAAGCATAACAAGGATTGTGAGGATGGCGCAGGACCGGGCGGTGTTCCGTTCTGTTGTACACGGGGTCGCTATGAGTTGGAAATGACTCGATGGCACCTCACAACAACAATACTATATTTGAAAAAATCAAAACAAATGCAAAAAAAAAATCCAGGTCAGGCCCTGGATGCAAGGCAAAACGCCACCTGAACTTGGGGGCCCTTGGGCTCCTCCAGAGCCCCCGCCCTGGACATGAGAGTCATCGACAGGCTCAGGGACCCCATCATAGGCTGCCTTCCAGGCCCCCTGGGGCCACCAAGGGCAAAGGAAAAGCACAGCGAGGGATGAGTTTTGTAAAATCATCACCCACCCCCCCGTCTGTCCGTGTGCCATGCTGTGGGGCTTGGGTGAAGCTATATCACTGGTATTTCAAATACCAGCAGGGTCACCCATGGTGGAAAAGTTTCAGCAGAGCTTCCAGACTAAGACAGACTACGAAGAAAGACCTGGCGATCGACTTCTGAAAATCAGCCAGTGAAAACCCTATGGATCACAACAGAACATTGTCTGATATAGTGCTGGAAGATGAGCCCCCGAGGTTGGAAGGCACTCAGAATACACAGTGGCCAAAACCATGGACTCAAGCAGACTAACAATTGTGAAGATGGCGCAGGACTGGGCAGTGTTTCACTCTGTTGTACATCAGGTCACCAGGAGTCAGATCTGGCTCGATGGCATCCACAACTACAACCAGATCATCACGGTTCTGTTACAAGAACAGAGCAAAGCTCATCCCGGTGCTCAGGTTGGCACTACCCCCACTATCCAGTCCCTTTAGAATTCCTCCAGAACAGGTGTCCATAGGCCCATTTGTGCATTTTTCTAGGGGGAAGGGACTGAACTACCTTTTGAGGGGAGAAACGAAGCAGAAGCTTGGGGGCCATTCCCAGCCGCCTTTCCAATCTAGAACATTGTAGAACATTCTTTGCCCCCCCCCCAGAACTTCCTAGACTATTCCTGGTTTTGTTTTCTTTCTCCTGTTTTAGAACATTCTGAAGCTAAATGGTAGATGCTAGCCACAGATGAGTTCCACGGGTTCCCAGAACTCCAGGCGGCACGGCTTACCTGGCAGGAATCCACTTTGCCGTCCAGGTAGCCGGCGCACAGCATCCTGTCCGTGAGCGAGTGGCCGTAGAGACTGGTGCACAGGCCTTGGTCCAGCAATTCCACGCTGGCTTTCTGCAGCACCTCCGGCTTGACCACTGCCCAGGGCGGGAGAGACAAGGCGCTGAGGCTCTGGGGTCCCAGAGAACCACCCCAAGCTGGGGGGCTGAAACATGTCACCCGCTGAACCTCAGTTTCCCGGGCTGCAAACAGGATTGCTAGCAGCACCCGGCTCAGAGACTAGCAAAGGGCAAAACAAACAAAGTAGGTGCATCAAATCAGCTCTGACTTGTGGCGACCTCGTGTGTCAGAGGAGAACTGTGCTCCATAGGGTTTTCAGTGGCTGATTTTTCAAAAGCAGATCACCAGGCCTTTCTTCTGAGGCACCTCTGGGTGGACTCGAACCACCAACCTTTTGGTCGGCAGCCGAGGGCATTCACCGTTTGCACCACCTAGAGATTGCCCGAATGCCCACGGCTAACATGGAGCAATTGAAGGTTTCTACCAGCTTCTGCAGTCTGAAATAGATCAAACATACAATCAGGATGCATTGATAACTACTGGTGATTGGAATGTGAAAGTTGGAAACAAAGAAGAAGGATCAGTAGTTGGAAAATATGGCCTTGGTGATAGAAATGATTCCCAAGATCGCATGATAGAATTTTGCAAGACCAACAACTTCTTCATTGCAAATACATTTTTTCGCCAACATAGACAGTGACTATACACGTGGACCTGGCCAGATGGAATACACAGGCATCAAATCGACTACATCTGTGGGAAGAGATGATGAAAAAACTCAATATTATCAGTCAGAACAAGGCCAGGGGCCGACTGCGGAACAGACCATCAATTGCTCGTATGCAAGTTCAAGCTGAAGCTGAAGAAAATTAGAACAAGCCCACAAGAGCCAAAGTACGACCTTGAGTATATCCCACCTGAATTTAGAGACCATCTCAAGAATAGATTTGATGGATTGAACGCTAATGACCGAAGACCAGACGAGTTGTGGAATGACATCAAGGACATCATACATGAAGAAAGAAAAAGGTTATTAAAAAGACAGGAAAGAAAGAAAAGACCAAAATGGATGTCAGAAGAGACTCTGAAATTTGCTCTCGAACATCGAGTAGCTAAAACAAAAGGAAGAAATGATGATGTAAAAGAGCTGAACAGAAGATTTCAAAGGGCGGCTTGAGAAGACAAAGTAAAATAACGACGTGTGCAAAGAGCTGGAGATGGAAAACCGAAAGGGAAGAACACGCTTAGCATTTCTCAAGCTGAAAGAACTGAAGAAAAAATTCAAGCCTTGAGTTGTAACAGTGAAGGATTCTACGGGGGGAAGATATTAACCGACGCAGGAAGCATCAAAAAAAGATGGAAGGACTACACAGAGTCACTATACCAAAAAGAACTGGTCAACATTCACCCATTTCAGGAGGCAGCAGATGACCAGGAACTGACAGTACTGAAGGAAGAGGTCCAAGCTGCACTGAAGGCATTGGCGAAAAACAAGGCTCCAGGAATTGATGGAATATCAACTGAGATGTTTCAACAAATGGATGCAGCGCTGGAAGTGCTCACTCGTCTATGCCAAGAAATTTGGAAGACAGCTACCTGGCCAACCGACTGGAAGAGATCTATATTTATGCCTATTCCCAAGAAAGGTGATCCAACCAAATGCGGAAGATTATCGAACAATATCATTAGTATTACACGCAAGTAAAATTTTGCTGAAGATCATTCAAAAGCGGCTGCAGCAGTATATCAACAGGAAACTGCCAGAAATTCAGGCCGGATTCAGAAGAGGACGTGGAACCAGGGATATCATTGCTGATGTCAGATGTATCTTAGCTGAAAGCAGAGAATACCAGAAAGATGTTTACCTGTGTTTTATTGACTACGCAAAGGCATTCGACTCTGTGGATCATAACAAATTATAGATAACATTGTGAAGAATGGGAATTCCAGAACAGTTAATTGTGCCCATGAGGAACCTGTACACAGATCAAGAGGTAGTTGTTCAGACAGAACAAGGGGATACTGTGTGGTTTAAAGTCAGGAAAGGTGTGTGTCAGGGTAGTATCTTTTCACCATACCTATTCAATCTGTATGCTGAGCAAATAATCTGAGAAGCTGGACTATATGAAGAAGAATGTGGCATCAGGATTGGAGGAAGACTCATTAACAACCTGCGATATGCAGATGACACAGCCTTGCTTGCTGAAAGTGAAGAGGACTTGAAGCACTTACTGATGAAGATCAAAGACCACAATCTTCAGTATGGATTACACCTCAACGTAAAGAAAACAAAAATTCTCACAGCTGGACCAATAAGCAACATCATGATAAATGAGAAAAGATTGAAGTTGTCAAGGATTTCATTTTACTTGGACCCACAATCAACATCCATAGAAGCAGCAGTCAAGCAATAAGAAGACACATTGCCTTGGGCAAATCTTCCTCGAAAGACCTCTTTAAAGTGTTGAAAAGCAAAGATGTCACCTTGAAGACTAAGGTGCGCCTGACCCAAGCCATAGTGTTTTTAATTGCCTCATATGCATGCAAAGGCTGGACAATGAATAAGGAAGCCCGAAGAAGAATTGATGCCTTTGAACTGTGGTGTTGGTGAAGAATATTGAATATACCATGGACTGCCAGAAGAACGAACAAATCTGTCGTGGAGGAAGTACAACAAAAATGCTCCTTAGAAGCAAGGATGGTGAGACTTTGTCTCACATACTTTGGACATGTTATCAGGAGGGATAAGTCCCTGGAGAAGGACGTCATGCTTGGTAAAGTAGAGGGTCAGCGAAAAAGAGGAAGACGCTCAACGAGATGGACTGACACAGTGGCTGCAACAATGGGCTCAAGCATAACAAGGATTGTGAGGATGGCGCAGGACCGGGCAGTGTTTTGTTCTGTGGTACACGGGGTCACTGTGAGTCGGGACTGACTCGACGGCACCTCACAACAACAACACCACTCTGTCCCCAGACAGCCAAGAGGTATCAAACTTAGCACACCAACCCTGGGCTCCTAGGTCCCCTTCCAAACCCTCTCCACGTCAGCCTCCCTCAGCTCAGGGGACGCCAGCCCCATGCTTGCGGGTGCTCCGGTTCCAAACCTCAGAGCCAGCCTTGAGTCCACCCTCTCTTGCTGCACATCAACGCGACCCCCAGAATATATCCAGAATCTGCCCACGCCTCGCTCCGAGCCAGGCAACCATCATTCTTGGCCTGCGCCATCCCGATTGTCTCTTAGCTGGTCTCCCTGCTTCTGCTGTTACTCCATAACTTCTCTGCTGAAATCTAGTCTTAACCCAGCAGCCAGCACGGTGCTTGTTCAAAACACTAAATCAGATCACGTCATGCTTCCCCTCAAACCTACCTGGAGCTTCCCCTCTGGCTCGGTGCAAAAGCTGAAGTCTCAACAGTACAACTCGCTCCCTCTCTATCCTGATCAACTCCAGCCTCAGGGGCCTCCTTGCTATTCTTCTCACCCACCAAGCATGCGCCGACCTCAGGCCTTTGCACATGCTATTCCCTCTGCCTAGAATGCTTGTCCCTGCTGTACCTGTGTGGCTGCCTCCATCTCTTTTCTCAACAAGGACTCATCTGACCTCCCTGTTTAAAACTTCAGTCCCACCCCAGTCCGCATCCTTGCCTTATTTTTCTCCATTATCATCCCCCTCTTTCTTTTAAATAATATTTTATTGTATTATTGGTGAAGGGTTACACAGCAGTTCAGGTTCCCATTCAACAATTTCCACACAAGTTGTTCAGTGACATTGGTTGCATTCTTCACAATGCGTGAGCGTTCTCATTATTTCCATTCTGGTTGTTCCATTTCTGTTCATCTAGTTTCCCTGCCCCCTTAGATTCTCATCTTTGTTTTAAAGTAATTGTTGACCATTTGGTCTCAGAAAGGTGATTTTTGGGGGGGGGGGTTGTACTATTTTTTATAATTGTGTTATTATTGTTATTTGCTTCTCATATAATTTATTTTTTTGAACCCTTCAATGTGCTTTAGGTGAAAGTTTACACAGCAGATTAGTTCCCCATTCAATACTTCACACACAAATTGTTCCATGATGTTGGTTCCAATCCCCGCAATGTGTCAGCACTCTCCCCATTTCTACCCTGGGCTCCCCGTTTCCATTCGTCCGGTTTTCCTGCCCCTTCCTGCCTTCTCATCTTTGCTTTTGGGCAAATGTTGGCTGTTTGGTCTCGTATAGTTGATTGTTCTGAGGAGCACATTCCTCAAGGCTGTTATCGTTTATTTTATAGGCCCGTCTATTATTTGGCTGAAAGGTGACCTCCGGGAGTGTTTTCAGTTCCAAGTTAGAAAGGTGTCTTATGGCTATCGTCTCTGGGGTTCCTCCAGTCTCAGTATCAGACCACTAAGTCTAGTCTTATTTTTATGAATCTGAGTTTTGTTCTACATTTTTCTCCCACTCTAACCAGGACTTTCTATTGTGTTCCTGGTTAGAGCAGTCGCTAGTGGTAGCCGGGCACCATCTAGTTCTTCTGGTCTCAGGATAGAGGAGGTTGTGGTTCCTGTGATCCTTTAGTCCTTTGACTAATTGCTTCCTTGAGTCTTAGGTTTTCTTCACTCTCCTTTGCTCCAGATGGGAAAAGACCAACGGCTGTGTCTTAGATGGCCACACACAAGCTTTTAAGACCCCAGTCGCTACTCAGCAAAGTAGGATGTAGAACACGGTCTTTATGAACTATGTTATGCCAATTGACCTAGACGTCCCCTGAGACCATGGTCCTGAGCCTTGAAACCCAGTAACTCAATCCCACGAGGTGTTTAGATATGTCTCGAAGTTTCCATAACTGTGCTCTCTACCTGCTCGATTATGTATATAAATATACATGCAGCACATACAAATGTGTCTGTAGAAATATCCACAATCATACCTATATACGCATGTGGGTGTGTTCCCATACAAGCTCCCACGTCTATTCAGCATACATATCCCCCTATCTATCCGTTCGTAAATTACTGTTTGTTATTACTGTAGTTGCAGGATTGTATATGTTGTTGTATTTACTGCTGTTGTTAGGTGCCGTTGAGTTGGTTCCAACTCATAGTGACCCTGGTCCTGCGCCATCCTCACAATTGTTATGCTTGAGCCCATTGTTGCAGCCACTGTGTCAGTCCATCTCCTTGAGGGTCTTCCTCTTTTTCGCTGACCCTCTACTTTACCAAGCATGATGTCCTTCTCCAGGGACTGATCCCTCCTGATAACACGTCCAAAGTATGTGAGAGGAAGTCTCATCATCCTCGCTTCTAAGGAGCATTCTGGTTGTACTCCTAAGTCAGATTTGTTCGTTCTTCCGGCAGTCCATGGTATATTCAATATTCTTCACCAACACCATAATTCAAAGGCATCAATTCTTCTTCTGTCTTCTTTATTCACTGTCCAGCTTTCGCGTGCACATGAAGCCATTGAAAACACCACGGCTTGGGTCGGGCGCCTCAGTCCTTAGCGTTTACCATAGTTGCCCTTTGTTCTCACGTACCGCTCGGCGTCTTCCTCTGCCTGGGACACGTTGTGCTGACATCCCCCATATTGTGTATTGCCTTTCCCTTCACCAAATCATATAGGTGATTTTTTAAAGGAACACAGTACTTACAGGCGACATCCACTATTTTGTGAGCCAATTTGTTATTTAGCTGTAAGGTGATCTCCAAGGTTAGTTTTGGTTCAAGGTTTGAGGAGTATCTCAGGGCAATAGTCTTGGGGAGTCCTCCAGTCTCCACCAGTCCAATAGGTTTATTTTTGGAAGGAATTTGAGGTTCTGATCTGCATTTCTCTCCCATTCTATCAGGGTCCATCTCTTGTGGCCTGATCAGAATGGTCGGGAGTGGTGGCTGGGCCCCGTCTAGTCTTTCTATCCCTCTGTCTCTTCTTGATTATCTATCTCTCCCGACAGCTGCATGTCCCATACAGCAGCCCCTCGCCACGTGTGGCTCTTTTCCTGTGAATTTAAAAGAAATTAAATGTGAAGTTCTGTTTCTCAAGCGCACAGGCCACATTTCAGGTGCTCAGTAGCCACGTGGGGCTGGCGGTTTCCGTACGGGACGAGGCAGAATAGAGCATTCCCATGATTGCACAAGGCTCTAGGGGATCATGTTGTTCTAGAACATTCTAGAGCTACAAGCCACATGTGGCTATTTAAATGCAGGTTTAAAAGGAAATAAAACCTGAAACTTAGTTTCTCAGTCTTGCTGGCCACCCTGCAGATGCTTGGCAGCTACCTGTGGCTGGTGGCGGACAGCCCAGGTCTAGAACATTCCTATCTTTGCAGAAAGTTCTATTGGTCCACGCTGTCTCGACTGTGAGCTCCACACAGGTGGGGATTTCTGTCTGTTTTGTTTACTGCCCAGTTCCTGGAATAGTGTTCAGTCCACTGGAGTTGCTCAAGTGTTTATTGATTGAACTTAGTAATAATAATAACAACAATAGTAATCAATCAATCATCATTACCATCATCGACAAGGATGGTACCTGAAGACATTCTCTCCTAATCAGACCCCTGTAGCTAATATATACGAGGCCCTGGGTGGCACACACAGTTAATCGAAAGGTTGATGATTCCAACTCACCCAGAGGTGCCTCGGAAGAAAGGCCTGGCGATCTGCTTCCAAAAAACCAGCCATTGAAAACCCTGTGGAGCACAGCTCTGCTCTGACACGTGTGGGGTCGCCATGAGTTGGAATCAACTTGACAGCAGTGGGTTTGGTTTTGGGTTTTTGGCAAATATACTTCCTTATGACAAGGTATAAAAGTCTTCCAAGCTTTTTCTTCTTTCTCAGGCAGGCATAGGCATGAGAAGACTCCCAAACTGAGATCTGCTGGCCCCCAGCAAGGAGGTCAGGCCCCGGATGTAAGACAAAGTTCCCCTGAATTTGGGGGGGCGGCTAGGGCTTCCTACACAGGGACGCCCCCACCCAGGCCTGATGGCTGTGTATACACAGTGTCCCACATACTCAGACGCTCCCTGAACTAGCCTGCGGCTCACCGTTGTTAGTCGTCATTGAGTCGATCCAACTCACGGACACCATGTGACAGAGTGGAACTGTGCTCCGTAAGGTTTTCAAGGCTGTGACCGTTCAAAGTAGAACATCAGGCCTTTCTTCCGACGCACCTCTGGGTGGGTTTGAACCTCCAACGTTTCAGTTAACAGCCAAGCACTTAACTGTTTGCACCACCCAGGGACTCCTTTTCCAGCGCTTAAACTAAAATCAAAAACCAGACCCGTTGCCATCAGTTCAATTCCAACTCGTAGGGCCCCTATGGGACAGAGTAGAACCGCCCCATAGGGTTTCCAAGTCTGTAAATCTTTAAGGAAGCAGACTGCCACATCTTTCTCCCGCAGAGCGGCTGGTGGGTTCGAACCTCTGACCTTTAGGTTATCAGCCGAGAGCTTTAACCCAGCATTTAGCACCATGGAATTATCTGGCTTACTCTTTTTTTTTTTTTTTTTGCTTGCTGCCTGTTTGCCTATAGATCACTGAGTAACAGTTTAGCTCAAAAAGTAAAGATTGTTGGCCCTCGGACACCCTTTTAGCTCAGTACTGAAGTCACCCCTGAGGTTCACCCTTCAGCCAAAGATTAGACAGGCCCATAAAACAAAATGAGACTCGAAGGGCACACCAGTCCAGGGACAAGGACTAGAAGGCAGGAGGGGACAGGAAAGCTGGTCATAGGGAACCCAAGGTCAAGAAGGGAGAGTGTTGACATGTCGTGAGGGTTGGTAACCAATGTCACAAAAGAATATGTGTACTAATGTTGAATGAGAAACTAGTTTGTTCCATAAACCTTCATCTAAAGTACACTAAAAAAAGTAAAGATTGTCACCCTTGGGTATTGTGTTCTTTTAAAGAATCAGATATCTATATACGACCAAATCATCCAAAGCTACTTTAAAGCACAGATGAGAAGGCTGGGGTGGGGTGGGGAGTGAAATAAGCAAAAGGGGAATAAGAAGAATGTTGTCATGTTGTGAAGGATGTAACCATCGTCACTCACTGGCCAGTATGTCTGGAAACGGTGGAATGGGAACAGGTTTTACTGTGTATATTTTCGCCAAAAATAAAATATGAATTACAAAAAAATAATAAAAGAAATCAAACAAGACACGCTTACAGAAGTCCTCCTTGAGGTAGCCCCAGCCGGAGATGAGGCACTTCTTCTGGGCTGGAAAGATGTGCGAGGCAGCCGGGAGGCACACGGGCTGGATGTGCCTGCCGAAGGGCAGCGGGCTGGCCAGCTGGAGCACGGCCACGTCGAAGTCGGCGGTGTCGGTGTTGTAAAAGGGGTGCTTGATGATCTTTGAGACCCGGGCCCGCACAGTACTGGCCTCCGAGCCACTGAGGTAGGTCGTGCCCACGTAGGCCACCCACTCTGTCGGGTCCTGGAAGCTGCAGGGGCAAGAGGCACAGCTCAGAGGCCCCCATGGATGAGGGCCGGGGTAGGGTGTGGAGGGTGAGCCACTCACCTTGGGCACCGATGTTAAGGGGATGCCCCAAATCCCGTCATTGAGATGAATAATATTGTAAGGCAATATTATAGCAACATGAATGCAAAAATATACATGATGAACAAAATATCAAATCTTTAAATAAAGACTGAATCTGACAGGTCTGGGATTAGGGTGAGGCTAGTGAGGCAACCCCATGTGTGTCAGAGTAGAACTGAGATCCACAGTGTTTTCATTGGCTGATTTTTGCACATTGATTGCCAGGCCTTTCTTCCTGGTCTGTCTTAGTCTGGCAGCTCTGCTGAAACCTGTTCAGCATCACAGCAACATGCAAGCCTCTACGGACAGACAGGTGGTGGCTGCGCATGAGATGCATTGGCCAGGAATCAAACCCAGGTCTCCTGCATGGAAGGTGAGAATTCTCCCACTGAGCCCCCACTGCCCCCACTGTTCATCCTTAGAGGTGCTCTTCCAAAGCTCAAGAACTACCAAGATGAGAGACTGTTCTGCTGTGGCTCCTGGGAGTCCCTTATGGCACCACACCAAAACCCATTGCTGTCAGGTTGATTCTGACTCACAGCAACACTTTAGGACAGAGTAGAACCGCCCCATAGGGTTTCCAAGGAGCGGCTGGTGGATTTGAACTGCCGACCTTTCGGTTAGCAGCCAACCTCTTAACCACTGCGCCACCAGGGCTCCAGGATGGCAGCAACTACAGATAATTGCCTGACGGCAATTCAGCCCAGAAGGACCCGCCCTGTACAAACCCCTGCCCTGTGGTGAAGCCAGCTAGACAAGGGAACCGAGGGCGGGGGCCTTACTCGTTGAAACAGTGGGCAGCAGACACCAGCCATCTCGCGCTCACGATGGTGGCCCCACAGAAGTGCTCGTTGTTTTCACGGAGGCTGGCTTGCCACGGGAACTCCCCTGGGGACGCTTCCACACCGCCCACGATCCTCCCAGCTGTCCTCCAGGCAGGTTGCAAACCGCAGTCTGCAAGAGAGAAGGTCACAGGACCCCAAGAACCCGCTGGGCCCACGTGTCTCAGCATCTCTCAGCTCAACTACCCCCAAGTTCAACGCGAGACAGGCAGCCTCAGAGCTCAGCCGTTCTAGGAGACACCTGCTTTAGCTTATCCTCCTACACCAAGCAGATAGTCTGCACATTCTTCTGAAATTGTCCTTGACAAGATAACCACAGAACAGACATAGCTGGCCTCAACCGGTTTTAGCAAATTTCCAACACCACCTTAGCACTTTAAGTGACTTATTAGCTCATGCAGTGCAAAATATATATAAGCACCCCACCTCTGGGTGGAGACTTAACAATGCTAATGAAGGAAAATCGACTTCTTCCTCCATACCAGGGAATCAAACTCTTATCTAGAGAAAATACATAGTCATTCACAAGCTCTGGACACTTCCTAAATATTCATGATAAATTTACAGTTCCTTGTCTGCTCTCTGTAAAAGCCCGCTTCCCTACACTGCCTGTGAGAAGTCTTGGAGGCAGCAGCCCTGACTGCTCCTTTCCTTGCGCAACGGAATAAAGGCGCTTTTCTACTCTCCCACCTTGGCCTCTTGTTTATTGGCTGTAATGAGTTTTGCTGAGCAGAACCTGGGGTTTTCACCTGGCAACAAACATCCCTTGAACTTGGCCATCCTGATGCCTCTGGGGTGTCCCTTTCCCACCCCCTTCACGTCTTCCAGCTGCCCTGTATGCCCACAAAGGTCAAACAGCCAAGGGCACAGGCACAAGAAAGGCCTCCGTCCAGGAAGCCTCTGCCCCAGCCCAGTCTCTTCCCTCTGCTCGCCATTTAACACTTTGCCATATTGTTTACGGATGGCCGCAAGCTTCAAGGTGGGAACTTCACAAACGCTTTTAAGTTGAATTTGGGCCAAGCTGACCAATAAACTAAAGAGTTGAATCCTTGCTTTCTCACGCTTCTGGTTGTCTGGTGGACTTTTTCTTCCTCCTCCTCCCCACAAAGACCCCTCCTTCTGGCGTCCTGATCCTAGCTAACGTTGCTGTGCAGTAAAGGGTTAACTCAGCAGGCTTGGGTTGCCCAAACTCTCCACATTCCAAAGAAAAGATTGGTCCTTGACTGGCTGCTGGATGATAATTTCTAAAGTCTTGGAATATCTTGCCTGATCAAAATGTTTTTGTATGCCTGAGGTCTTGGGCGAACCCAAGTAGTCTATGTCAGCAATAGGATTTACGGTGGGGGCTTGGACCAGGCCAGATAATCTATGCCAACAGCGGGATTCATGGTGGGGCCTTGGGCCACCCCAGATGGTCTGTGCCAACATTGGGATCTATGGTGGGGTCTTGGGCCACCCTAGATGGGCTGTGCCAACAATGGGATTTATGGTGGGGCCTTGGGCCACCCCACATGGTCTGTGCCAACAGTGGGATTCGTGGTGGGGCCTTGGGCCACCCCAGATGTGCTGTGCCAACAGTGGGATCCATGGTGGGGTCTTGGGCCACATGGTGTCAGCGGACCCTGGGAAGGGGATGTGGCCTGGAATCCAGGGCAGACTGACCGCAGTGGGCCTCATCGGAGCCGTCAGCACAGTCCACTCTGTCGTCACACTCTGGGTTCCCCTTGCTGACACACTGGCTGTTCCCACAGGAAAAGGCATTCCCTGGACAGTGACCTGCGGACAGAGAAGAGCCAAGTTCCCAGCCGCCGCCACCGTCTCCCTGCCTTAGTGATACGCCGTTCTTCACCGGGAACCTCAGAGCACAGAAAGCTTCTCTCCTGTTTGCTTAAACCCACTGCTGTCAGGTTGATTCTGACTCAGTGACTCTTTTTGCTTAACTCTGAATATTTCTGAAATAATTTTCTCAGAATTAGGGCAAAGAAATAGCACAGGAATTTCAGTTAGCACCATGGCCAGATAGTACTACATGCTCCCTGGGGCCAGAACCACTGGTGTTAAGCTAAATAAATGTATCTCTGCACGTGTGGTGAGTTATCTGGAAGTGAAGACAGCAAAGTCTTATCAGTGATGAGATCCCAGGTGACCAGCACTCTCTTCTTTTTCCTTTCTGCTTTTTAACAGCAGGTTTCCACCACTTTTCCAAAAAACAATAACGTTTTCTTTTAATTACACTCCACCATGTATAATTCAAAGTGGCTCCTCCTTTAAATTCTTTGCTCGCACAGGACTATAATCTATCTCCCCGGTAGGAGGCTGGGGAGCAAGACTAATATTTACCTATTGGCAAAAGTTGTGTGATAGATATTTTTACAGCAACAACAGCAACAAAGTAGCTGCTAAGTCTGCTTATGCACAACCAAACACCTCATGGGATTTGGAGGTTTAGGGTCATGGTTTCATGGGGTATTGATCTAATAACTTGTTCAGTGCTTCTGTTCTACCTCCTAGTTCGTTGCATAGTGCCTGGGGTCTTAAAAGCTTGCAAGTGGCCATCCAAAGCATAATAATTTGTCTCTATTTGCCTGGAGCAACAGAGGAAGAAGGAGAGTCAGGAATAGGAGGAGGAAATGGAATGTGTGGCTAATTGCCTCCATGAACAACTGTCTCCTTTGCCATGAGACCAGAAGAACTGGATGGTGCCCGGCTACCAATACTGAACATTTTGATCAAAGATTCTATAGAAGATTCCTCGTCAAAAGGGGTAAAATGTAGAACAGAATTTCAAATCCTCATAGACTCCAGACTTTCTGGAGCCATGGAGGCTGGGTGAACCTCCGAAATTATTGTCCTGAGAAATCTATAAACCTTAAACCAAAAATATGCCCTAAAGTTTTCTTAAAATCAAACAATAGTTTAGCTTAATTAGTAAAGAATGTCTCCCTTGAGCATTGTACTTTTTAAGAGCTATCTATATGGGATCAAATTGACAGCAGCAGCTTGAAAGATTAGATAGGAACTTTAGGGGGCAGTGAGTTTATGTTAGTGAGGAAGAAATTACTCAAGAAAGGAGGGTGAGGATGGCCGCACAACTCCAAAAATGTCATCAATGTCACTGAATTGAACATGGAGAAACGGTTGAATTGGTGTATATTCTCAACAACAACAAGGAAAATAAAATAAATTTTTTAAAAGAAAAACTAATATTTACCCGATGGCACAAATCATTTGCACTCAACTACTAACCTAAAGGTTGGTGGTTCAAACCCAACCAGTGGAGCTGCAGAAGAAAGGCCTGGCAATCTGCTTCTGAAAAATCAGCCATTGAAAACCCCGCAGAGCACAGTTCTGCTCTGACACACCTGGGGTTGCCATGAGTTGAAGCTGACTCGACAGCAATGGGTTTGCTTTGGTTCAGGGATTTCCTCACTTCAAAGAAGTCTTAGGAAGCCCTGGAGGAGGTAACTGCAGGTGGAGAAAATGGAGCAGAGGGCAGGGAGCTCTCACCAGAGAGAAGACATACCTGATTTTAAGTCTCTTTCTGTAAGTGGCCCCTTCTGGCTTCCTGCAGCAAAAGGGAGACAAGATAAGCTCATTCAGTTAGCCGCGAAATTCTTTCGAGAACATCTTGTTGGTGGCAGTTGGTGGAACAAAGCATAGGGCTGCGCTGTCCATTACGAGACGCTTAAATTCTAACTCAGATCATTGAAGTGAAATCAAATGAAACATCCCGTTCCTCAGTTGCACGGGCCACGTGACAAGCGCTTAACGGCCATGTGGGGCTGGTGGCTACCATGTTTGACATTGAAGAGATGGAACATTTCGACATCACGGAAAGTTCTATAAGACAGTGCTGGTGTCATGGTTACCAAGACCTCAAGTCAACTGTCAGGGTTAGTGGGGAGGAAACTGTAGGTGTCCCAAAGAGCAAGGTCAAGGTGAAAAATTCTTAAAATCTGACCCCAGTCTGAACTGATCTCCAGCTTACAAATCACAACTGGATAATAGAGTGTTCGAGCATAGTGTTTGCTTTAATTTCTATACCAGGGTCTGCAAACTATAGCCCCAGGGCCAAAAATCTGGCTCCCTGTTTGTTTTTGTAAATAAAGTTTTATTGGCATATGGCCACACCCATTTGTTTACATATGGCTCTTTGCATGCTGCAACAGCAGAGTTGAGTCATGATGACAGAGACCTTCTGGCCTGCAAAGCTGAAAATATTTACTCTCTGACCCTTAATGGGAAAAGGTTGCTGTCAGGGATTAAATTGTGTCCTCCAAAAATACCTGTCAACTTGGCTAGGCCATGATTCCCAGTATTGTCTGGTTGTCCTCCATTTTGTGTTCTGATGTAATTATCCTCCACTTTGTGATGGGTTGTAAATCCTAAACTCTGCCTGTGGTCATAATCCCATTTGTGAAT
Organism: Trichechus manatus latirostris; assembly: GCF_000243295.1. NCBI lineage: Eukaryota > Metazoa > Chordata > Mammalia > Sirenia > Trichechidae > Trichechus > Trichechus manatus. The sequence goes on from NW_004443993.1 coordinate 13,052,003, forward strand.
GGGTTGTGTTCGTTATGTTAATGAGGCAGGATTAGGTTATGTTTGTTATGTTAATGAGGCAGGATTACGGTGTATCTTGAGTTAATCTTTTCTGAGATATAAAAGAGACTAAAGAAGCAAGCAAGAGAAGCAGAGGCAGAGATGGGGGAAGAGAAACGCCAAGCCACATGAAAATCACCCAGGAGCAAGCAGAAGCTCAGAAGAGATAAGGACCTTCCTCCAGGGCTGACAGAGAGAGACAGCCTTCCCCTAGAGCCGGTGCCCTGCATTCGGATTTCCAGCCTCCTAAACTGTGAGAGAATAAATTTCTGTTTGGTAAAGCCACCCCCTTGTGGTATTCTGATACAGCCACACTGGAGAACTAAGACGGTTGCTATAACAACAGCAACAACGACAAAGCTTAACACAATGTCAAACCACAGCGATACAGCAGGGACCCCCCGGCTTCTCTCTCTGGCACCTCCTGAGTATTTTCGTCTGTCTCCCGCTCACCTGTGAGCTCGGCAGACACGATGGTGCCATAGGCGGCCAGGGGGATGCCGTGGTCCCCAAGCCTGGCCCGCAGCCCCTGCTGCAGGAGTTGCTCCTCCAAGGCAAGGCTCAGCGTGCGGAGAGCTCGTAGCAGGAAGTGCAGCCGGAATCGCACCAGGACACTGGTGTTTCCATCCCTGCAGATGGGGAAGAGGCCCTCGGACAGAGCTCCTCTCTGCTGGAATCTTCTGGAATCTCCCAGGCACCCGCCAAAGTGCCCCCACCCCAGAGGAGGCTCTGACTCACCTGTAACTCAGCACGGTGCAGCCCACGCAGCTGGCCTCCAGCTCCGTCTTCCGGAAGCTACTTAAAAACTGCAATGAGACAACAGCGCCGCCTATTGACACGTACAGCGTGGACACTGGCCCCCACAGGGGAGCTCTGTCCTGTGTCTGGGGAAGCTGGAGAAGGGGGGTATGTTCTATGGAAAAGCACCTCCTTTCTTTTTATGGTGGTAAAGTATACATCACCAAACATTTGCCATTTTGGAGCCCTGGTGGTGCAGTGGGTAAGAGCTTGGCTGCTAATCAAAAGTTTGGAAATTCGAATCCACCGGGTGATCCTTGGAAACTCTATAGGGGCAGTTCTACTCTGTCCTGTAGGGTTGCTATGAGTTGGAAATGACTTGGTGGAAACGGGTTTTTTGGTTTTATCTTTTATTTATATATTCCATTATATCACAACTCTTAATTTTAGGAAGTTCTCATTTTTAAAAATTTTATTGTTGAAGTATATATGTAATAACACATTTACCATTTCAGCCATTTTCACACGGACAACCCAGTGACATTAATTACATTCCCACAACGATTCATTTCCAATTTTTTTCATCACCCCAAACAGAAGCTCTGTTTCTATCAAACAATAACTCCCCATTTCTCCCTCCTCTCAGCATCTACTTTGATCTTTGTGCATTTGCTTATTTTAGGCATTTCATAGAAGTGGGATCGAACACTATTTGCCCTTTTGGGTCTGACTTATTTCACTGAGCATCACGTTTTCCAGGTTCATCCACACTGTGGCGTACATCAGCACTTCGCTCCTCTTCATGGCTGAGTAATATTCCATTGTCTGGATGGACCACATTGGGTCCATCCATCACCTGTTGATGGACACTTGGGTTGTGTCCATCTTTCGGCTACTGTGAATAGTGCTGCTGTGAACATTGGTGTACGTATATCTGTTTGTGTCCCTTCCTTCAAGTCTTTTGAGTAGATCCCTAGGAGCGGAATTGCTGGGTCGTATGGTATTTCTACGTTTAAACTTTTGAGGAAAGACCAGACTGTTTTCCGCCGTGGCTGTGCCATTTTACATCCCCACCCGCCGTGTATTGTATGAAGGTTCTGATTTCTCCACATGAGAATAAAATTTTAAGCCTTTATATTAAACATGGTCTACGGAGCCCTGGTGGTGCAACGGTTAAGTACTCAGCTGCAAACTGAAATGTTGGCGATTGGAACCCTCCAGCCACTCAGAGAGGAAGATCTAGTGATCTGGTCCCACAAAGATTACAGCCTAGGAAGCTCTGTGGGACAGTTCTACTCTATCACGTAGGATTGCTATGAGTTGGAATCTACTTGTTGCCACCTAACATCAACAACAACAAACATGACATACGAGCCTGCATGAGTCAACCCAGGCTGAATTCAACTCTCTTCTGTGCACACTCGGCTATGGCCGCTCCAGCCTCATCCTGTCCCTCCCACGTGTCCAGCCTTGCTGCCTGTGAGGGTTAATGCTGCACGTCCAGTTGGCCAAGCTATGATTCTCAGTGGTCTGGCAGGCACTATGTAATCATCTTCCATTTTGTGATCTGATGTGAGCAGCCAATCAGTTGAAAGCGGAGCTTCCTTAGGGGTAGGGTCTGCCTCCAGTACATAAATGAATGGTCTGGCAAAGCTTGCTCTTTTTCAATTCTGCACTGTTCCTGTTGCTTGACCTCCGATTCTTGGGATGCCAGAGACCTTCAGTCTGCCACGTGACCAGTAGATTTTGGATTTGCCGGCCTCTGCAACCATTTGAGGAGCCCTGGTGGCACAGTGGTTAAGAGCTCAGCTGCTAACCAAAATGTTGGCAATTTGAATCCACCAGCTGCTCCTTGGAAACACTATGGGGCAGTTCTACTCTGTCCTGTATGGTTGCTATGAGTTGGATCAACTCAATGGCAACGGGTTTTTTTTTTTTTTTTTGGCAACCATATAAACCAGCAGAAGCCTTCGGCCTGCCGCCTGACCTGCAGATTTTGGATTTGCCAGTCCCTGAAACTGTGTGAACCAGCATAAGCCTTTAGTCTGCTGCCTGACCCATGGATTTGCGACTTGCCAGCCCCCACAATTGTGTGAGCCGTTTCTTTGAAGTAAGTTTCTCTCTCTATATATCTATACATGTTTCACTGGTTTTGCTTCTCCGGGGAACGCAGAATAAGACGTCACCTTAAAGCCTTTCCCTGCTACTGCCTCTACCTGGGCCTCCTCCCACCTGCTGCCTTGCCTCCAGCAACTTCTCAGCCTTCGGGCACGAGAACCTCCTTGAGGTTGCCCACCGTCTCAGTTCCCTACTGCTGCTGTAACGGAAACACCACTAGTGGGTGGTTTTAAAGAAGAGAAATTTATTTTCTCACAGTTTTCGAGGATAAAAGTATGAATTCCGTGTGTCGGCTCTGGGGGAAAATCCTTGTCTCAGCTTCTCTAGGGTTCTTTCAATGCTCCTCAGTTCCTTGGAGTTCTCCACGTAGCATCTGTCTTTCTCTTTAGGGGCTTGCCTGCATCTGTGTCTAATCTGCTCTTTTTATATCGTGAAACCGGTGAGAGCTGGAACTCATCAGGACTGCCTTGTTTTTCCAGGTCTTGCAAGTTTTTCGCCTTTGACAGGGTGCAGCCTTACTACTTTTCTATCGCTTCTTTTAGTGGAAAATATTTGAATTCCCTTCTGACAGGTTTCTGCCTCACACAAGTTCCGGCTTTTGCAGGTTTTACTGCATCTCAAGAGTGATTAGGATTAGGACCCTCCCTACGCTGATATGGCCTCATTAACATAACAAAGAAAACTCTCCTCTCAGATGGGATCACATCCACAGCACAATTCAATCCATAGCACCTCCCTTGCTCCCAGGAGCCCCATCTCTGCCCCCAAACGTGGACACAACTCACCAGCGTCTCCAGGGTGGGCGTCAGCATCCGGTAATAGTCTGAGTTCTCCTGCTGCAAGCTGCTGGCGTAGCGGATCCCTCGCAGCTGGGCCGTGTGCTCCACATCCACGCCCTGTGCAGAAAGGAAGGCTGCGGACGAGACCAGAGCCCCGTGAGGGAGCCTGGCCACTGGGCTCCAGGCACAGCTGGCTCAGGGCCCTGTTCCCCTGGGACAAGCCGGGACAATCGCTCCCCACAGTGGGGTGACCTGATGTCCCGGTAGATGGGACACTTCCCGTTTATGTCTGTTGTACCGAGTGATTATTAATAGCTCCCTCATTCCAACTCTCAGAAGTGTCCTGTTTGGTGATGAATTCCATGGTGGCCTACCTGAAGGCCCCCAGGTACACTGCAAGCCTGGTGTCTCGCTACCTAGGGCTGCCGAAACACAGATACCGCAAGGGGTGGCTTTAAGGGACAGAAATTTATCTTCTCACAGTGCAAAAACCCAGTTGCCCAGCAAAGGAGGGTGATAATGGCTGCAGAACCCGAAGACTGCAATCAATGTCACTGAAGCGTACCTGTGGGGATTGTTGACCTGGTGGGTGTTCTGCTGTGCATATTCTCAACAACAACAAAAAATAAAATTATTTTTAAAAATTGTGGTAACAAAGATTTGTCTAACAAATAACTTCTATTGTAAAGGTAAAGTCGCTTATGATAGAAAACTTGGAAAAAGAGAGGAAAACCAACCACATCTCACTTTTCAAAACAAAGTTTTATGCCTTATTTAACTGTCATGGATTGAATTGTGTCCCCAAAACTGTGTATCAACTTGGCTAGTCTGTGATTCCCAGTATCACGTGATTGTCCACCATTCTGTCATCTGATGTGATTTTCCTACGTGTTGTAAAGCCTACCTCTAGGACGTTAAGGAGGCGGGATTAGCGGCAGTTCTGTTAACGAGGCAGGACTCCGTCTATAAGATCGTTGTTGCTGCTGTTAAGCGCCGTCGAGTCGGTTCCAACTCGTAGCGACCGTGAGTGCAACAGAACGAAACACTGCCCAGTCCTGTGTCATCCTCACAATCCTTGCTATGCTCGAGGTCATTACTGCAGCCACTGGGTCAGTCCATCTCGTTGAGGGGTCTTCCTCTTTTTCGCTGACCCTCTACTTTACCAAGCATGATGTCCTTCTCCAGGGACTGGTCCCTCCCGATAACATGTCCTAAGTATGTGAGACGAAGTCTCGCCATCCTTGCTTCTAAGGAGCATTCTGGCTGTACTACAAGTTGTGTTGTAAGTCAATCTCTTTTGAGATATAGAAGAGAGAAGCGAGCAGAGAGACATGGAGACCTCATACCACCGAGAAACAAGAGCCAGGGGAATAGTCATCCTGTGGACCTGGGGTCCCTGTGCTGAGAAGCTCCTAGACCAGGGGAAGACTGATGACAAGGACCTTCCCCCAGAGCTGACAGAGAGAGAAAGCCTTCTTCTGGAGCTGGTGCCCTGAATTTGGACTTCTAGCCTCCTAGATTGTGAGAGAATAAATTTCTCTTTGTTGAAGTGATCGACTCATGGTGTTTCTGTTATAGCAGCACCAGATGACTAAGACACTGATTACATTAAGGAGAGATTCAAAGGATCAAACTATCGTTTTTCTTGACCATATTCAACAGATGGTTTTTATACACTTTTAATAAGTAAGCAATAAAACGGAAAAATGATTGAGTTTTTTTCTAGTTCCGGGAAATAAAATATTTAAAAAACTAAAAAAAAAAAAAAAAAAGCAAAAAAATCCCAAAATAAACCAGTTGCCTCAAACTGACTCCAGCTCATGGCACCGCCATGTGTGTCAGAGGAGAACTGTGCTCCACAGGGTTTTTAATGGCTCTTTTTTGGAAGTAGATCGCCAGGCCTTTCTTCCGAGGCACCTCTGGATGGACTGGAACCTCCAACCTTTCAGTCAGCAGCCGAGCGCGTTAACTGTTTGCACTACCGGGGGACCTCTCTCACAGTTCAGGGGCTAGGAGTCTGAATTCGGGGTGTGGCTCTGGGGGTGGAAAGGGCCTCCCCATCTATTTCAGCCTCTAGGAGCTGCCGGCAACCCTTGGTGCTCCTGGCCTTGTAGATGCGCCTGCGTGTGTGTCTGCCTTCACGTGGCATCTCCCTGTGTGTGTCTCCGTGTCTACGCTGCTCTTTTGATCACTCGAAAGTGATTAGGTTCAGACCCCACCCGACACTGGTACACCCTCATTAACATAACAGAACAAAACCCCTGTTTCCAGACAGGATCACATCCACGGTCCAGAAAAACAACAGTTGCTGTGGAGTCGATTCTGATTCGTGGTGGCCCCATGTGTGTCAGAGGAGAACCGTGCTCCCTAGGGTTTTCAGGGTCTGACTTTTCAGAATTAGATGGCCAGGCTTTCTTCCGAGGTGCCTCTGGGTGGACACCTCTGGGTGGATTCGAACCTCCAACCTTCTGGTTAGCAGTCAAACACATTAACCATTTGCACCACCCAGGGACTCCTCACACAGGTATACCAGTTGTTGTTGAGTCAATTCCAACTCATAGTGACCCTGCAGGACAGAGTAGAACTGCCTCATAGGATGTCCAAGGCTGTAAATCTTTATGGAAGCAGATCACCAGGTCTTTCTTTCGTGGAGCAGCTGGTGGGTTCGAACCGCAGACCGTTTGGTTAGCAGCTGATAGCTTAACCGCTGTACCACCGGGGTATGCTGTTGTTGGGGGCTGTCCTTGTTTGAATTATGTCCCCCCAAAAATGTGGGTATCAGTTTGGCTGGGCCATGATTCCTGGT
>NW_004443993.1:13058806-13064868 GCF_000243295.1 Trichechus manatus latirostris
ATTTGGTACCGAGAGAGTGGGGAGCTGCTCTAACAGATACCTACAATGTGGAAGTGGTTTTGAAACTGTGAGTGGGTAGACTTGCGGCAGCGGCAGAGAGCCAACAGCAGCAGAACCAGGAGACCAGTGCGAGACGGCGCTGGAGCCGACCCACGGAGCGAGAGAGCTGAGTGCCTGTGCGCAGGAGGCTTCCTGGCGGAGTGGGGTGCCCCTGGGCACTTACCTGTGGAGCTACTGAGCTTTGGAACACTTGCCCCAGCAGGGCAGTTGCAGGCGTGAGGCCCGAGGGCCGAGAGGCCATAGGAAGCAGAAGCTGAAGAGATAAGGGGCACAAGAAGCCGAGCTGCTTCAGCTCAAAAGGTGTGGCCATGGCCTCAGGGGTTTCAAAGGTGGAGCCATGGCCTCTGGCGTTTCTAAGGATGGAGCTGTCACTCCGATGGACTAGGAGAATGGTGCGCCTAAAGCCAAGGGAGCAGAGTTGCTGTCCCCGTGGGCCCGGAAGGCGGAGCTGAAGCCCAGGGCCGAGGGGCCTCCACTCAAAATCCAGAGACTGGGGCCAATACCTAGACTCTGGAGGACAGGGCCATTGTGTAAATTGTCTCAGAGAACAGAGGATTATTTTCAAAGCCTTGAGGGCTAATGTCATGTGTTCTGCTGACTTGCTTGGTGCCTATTATCACTTCTTTCCCTCCAGTTTCTCCCATCTGTAATGGAAATGTCTAGCTTGTGTCTGTTCTGCCATTGTACCTTTGGAAGCAGATAACCTGTATTCTAGATTTCACAGATGAAGAAGAATTTTCGGATTTTGGAGTTGGAGTTAAGACTTTTGCTATGATATGATGGGGTGAATATGTTTTCCATGTTGCAAGGATGTGATTTTTGGGGAGCCAAAGGGTGGAATGTCATGGTTCCAACTCATAGCGACCCTATGTACAACAGAACAAAACACAGGTATAGAGGCTAGGATTTTAACACATATTTTGGGGACACAATTCAATCCACAGCAGCTGGTAGGCATCATGCAACCCCCAGATAGGCCTGCAACCCCCAGGTAGCCCTGCAACCCCCAGATAGCCCTGTAACCCCCAGATAGCCCTGAAATCCCCAGATAATCCTGCAACCCCCAGATAACCCTGCAACCCCCAGATAGCCCTGCAATCCCCCAGATAGCCCTATAACCCCCAGGTAGTCTTATAACTCCCAGATAGCCCTGTAACCCTCAGATAGCCCTGTAACCCCCAGATAGCCCTGTAACCCCCAGATAGCCCTGCAATCCCCCAGATAGCCCTATAACCCCCAGGTAGTCTTATAACCCCCAGATAGCCCTGTAACCCTCAGATAGCCCTGTAACCCTCAGATAGCCCTGTAACCCTCAGATAGCCCCAGCATCTCCTTGAGAGCAGGAGGACTCTAGCTCACGCTCGTCTCATCTGCAGTACCTGCCTGGCCAGAAGCAGGCTTCAGTAGGTAATTGCTCAAGCGAGCTCCGAAAATCTCCCCACACCCTTGGGACAACAGTTCCCACCTCCTCCTTTGGGGACACCAACTCCTGCAGGGACATAATTTTCAGTAGCTTCAGACCGCATCCCATAATGACAACCTTGACCTGTTTCTAACTGTCTGAAAAACTGGGTCAAAAGTACACAACAGCAAAAAATTAAAAATAGTCATAAAATTAAAAAAAATAAAATAAAAAATACAGTTTGCTCATTGCCATCAAGTTGATTGCAATTCACGGAGACCTCGTGCGTGTCAGAGCAGAACCGCACTCCATAGGGTTCTCAGTGGCCGTGGTAGCCCAGTCGTTAAGAGCTCAGCTGCTAACCAAAAGGTCGGCAGTTCGAATTCATCAGCCACTCCTTGGAAACCCTATGGGGCAGTTCTACTCTGTGTTTATGGTCGCCATGAGCCGGAATCGACTCGACGGCAATGGGTTTGTTTTTTGCTTTTTATTGTGGTCTTACAGAAGTAGAGCAAACAACCCTATAAACCATGAAAATGCAAGTTTCTCACTGTCTAAAATACGCTGGAACTGTCAACACACACACACACACACACACACACACTAGCAGAAAATGATTATAATTTAACAATAACAGCAACCACCTCAACTGTGAGAGTTGAGTCCCAATTTGATTTATGTTTCCGCTCTAAAAATGGTACTTTTTAAAATTCAAGACACTGAAAATAAACAAAAATGAGCTTCCTGTAGTGTAAACCGAGTTGCCCAGGCTCTGCGGTAACTTTTAACTCTTTAGTTTGAAACTATCTTTCTTTTAACTCTTTCTTTTGAAAGAATTGTACAGATTCTTGGGAAGTTGCAAAGACAGTATAGCGAGGTCCCAGGTGCCCTTTACCCAGCTTCCCTCAATGCTAGCATCTCCAGCTAGATTTTTAAGCTCTGTCTGAGGAGGGATTGAACTTGAAGTGCTTCTTAAAGCTGCTGTGTGGTGCAAATGGTTAAGCTGCTAACCAAAAGGTTGGAGGTTCATGTCCACCCAGAGGCACCTCAGAAGAAGGGCCTGGAGATCTACGTCCAAAAAATCAGCGATTGAAAACCCCATGGAGCGACAGAGTAGCAGGGGGTGGGTCTGGGGACCATGCTTTCAGGGTACGTCTAGGTCAACTGGCATAACAAACCTTATTAAGAAAATGTTCTGCATCCTACTTTGACGAGTGGCATCTGGGGTCTTAAAAGCTAGCAAGCGGCCATTTAAGATGCATCAATTGGTCCCAACCACCTGGAGTAAAGAATGAAGAACACCAAAGACACAGGGAAAGTATTAGCCCAAGAGAGAGAAAGGGTCACAAAAACCAGAGACTTCATCAGCCTGAGACCTGAAGAACTAGATGGTGCCCGGCTACCACCAATGACCGCCCTGACAGGGAACACAATAGAGAGTCCCGGATGGAGCAGGAGAAAGGTGGGGTGAGAACTTAAATTCTAGTAAGAAGACAAGACTTAATGGTCTGACTGAGACTGGAGGAACCCCAGAAAGCATGGCCCTCAGACTCTCTGTCAACCCAGAACTAAAACCATTTCTGAGGCCAACTCTTCAGACAAAGATTAGACTGGACTATGGGACATATAATGATACTCGTGAGGAGCGTGCTTCTTAGCTCAAGTAGATACATGAGGCTAAATGGGCAGCTCCTGTCCGGAGGGGAGATGAGAAGGCAGAGAGGGTCAGGAGCTGGGTGAATGGACATGGGAAATCCGGGGTGGAAAGGAAGAGTGTGCTGTCACAGTATAGGGAGAGCAACTAGGGTCACATAACAATGTATGTATAAATTTTTGTATAAGAGACTAACTCCAATTATAAACTTTCACTTAAAGTACAATAAAAAATATAAAGAAAACCCCATGGAGCACAGCTCTACTCTGACACACAAGGAGCTGTCATGAGTTGGGGTCAACCCAATGGTGACTGGCGGTTTCAGGGGCCCCGCTGGGAATTATATTTATCTACTGCTTTCAAAATGTACCTTTGCTTCTAAAGCGCAGATGTGAAACCCTGCCCCCTTGGCCCTCTCTACTGTGAGCACACACACACACACACAGACACACACACACACACACACTCACACCCCACCTGGAGCCCAAATTGTATTGCATTTGACTGTCACAACCACTAGGGGGCAACAGTCAAACGGGCCAACATCTGGGATACTCCAGAGATTCTGAGCTAACTCCAACAACAAGAAGTCCAGTTGATTCTGACTCATAGTGACCCTACAGGACAGAGTAGAACTGCCCCATAGGGTTTCAAAGGAGAGGCTGGTGGATTCAAACTGCCGACCTTTTGATTAGCAGCCGAACGCTTAACCGCTACGCCACCAGGGCTCCGAGCTAACTCCAGCCAAATAAAAAATAAACAGAGGGACCCATACAGGATTGCCAACTCATTATTTTACCAAAAGAGGCCGTTTTCCCCAAGCTGCCATCTGTCATCATCATTTCATAAAAGAAAGGCGATTTAAACACCCCAAATAAGACCGTAGGAAGCTTATCATCACAGAAGCACCTGCTCTAGCGCTGTCTAGACCTTTCCGCCGTGACGGAAATGTCCTGGATCCCGCTGTCCAGTAACACAGCCTTGTGTGGCCATTGGACACTTGAAACATGGCTGATGGGACTGAGAAATTGGATTTTACATTTTATTTCATTTTAATTGGTTTAAATTTAAATAGTCACACGGGATTTGTGGCTACCATCTTGGACAGCCTTGTAGAGCAAGGCTGGAACATTCTAGAAAGTGTTCCGTGCTGCCCTGTTTGTAACGGCTTAAAAATGCAAATAGCTCACAGCCCATGCATCTGTTAGGGGTTCATTTTGTCCCCTAAAAAGGGCTGTTCAAGTCCTAAACTGCGGTACCTGTGACTGTGACCTTGTTTGGAAATAGGGTCTTTGCAGACGTAATTCGTTAATGTAACATGAGGTCCTACTGGAGTAGGTGAGTCCTAATCCAACAAGACCGCATCCTCATCAGAGAGGAGAAGAGACACAGAGATACAGGGGAGACAGCCATGTGAGGGTCCACCTACAGGCCAGGGGACATCTGGGGCCACCAGAGGCAGAAAGAGACAAGGAGGGATCCTCCCTGGAGGCTTCGGAGAGTGTGGCCTGCCGACACCTTGAATTCAGACTTCTGGCCCCGAGAACTGTGAGAGAATATACTTCTGTTCCTTAAAGCCACCCACTTTGCGGTGTTTTGCTCCAGCAGTCCCAGGAAATGAGGACGCCTGATTTAGTTGATCTAGAAGCTGAGGCTGGGGACTTTGTGAATTTATTCGGGTTAGATGAGACTCTATCAAGCTTCACACGTCACCCCTGGATGTCGGCTTAGAGTTGATGCTGGAATGGGTTCAAACTTTTGAAGATGCTGGGATGAATGAATGTATTTTGCATGTGGGAAGGACATAAATTTGGGGGGGCCAGAGGGGGCAGACTGTTATGGGTTGAATTGTGTCCCCCAAAAAGATATATTGAAGTCCTAACCCTGAGTAAGCTCCAGTACTTGGTGAACATGAGCTTATTTGGAAATAAGGTCTTTGCAGATATAATTAGTTAACACGTGTTCACGCTGGAGTAGCGTGGCTCCTAAATCCAATCTGACTGGCGTCCTTATAAGAGGAGAAGAGATAGAGGACAGAGACACAGAAGGAAGACAGCCATGTAAAGATGGAACAGAGGTTGGAGTAATGAGACCACAAGCCAAGGAATGCCTGGAGCCACCAGAAGCTGGAAGAAACAAGGAAGGACACTCCCCTAGAGCGTTCAGAGAGAACATAGCCCTGCCCACACCCTGAATTTGGGACATCTGGCCTCCAGATGTTTAAGAGAATAAATTTCCATTTTAAGCCACCCAGCTTGTGGTACCTTTTTATGGTGGCCCTAGGAAGCCACTGCACCGCCATCCACTCTAATGTATTACCAAGAGCACAGTGTGTACCAGGCACACGATCCATTTTGCTCATGTCTTCAGTGGCTTGAAGGGCAACCTTCATATCCAAGCTTGGACGCCCCCAGCCCTTTGATTCTGAGAAAATCATGTGAACCCCACTGAAGCACTTCTCAGCGTCTTTGCACAATCACCCAGCTTGTGGCCACTTACCCAGAAGGACTCCCAGGGAGACAACACTGAAGCTTGTCACCACCACCACGGTGATGGCAGCTCGACAGCATGTGGCGTCCAGGGCAGGGGGCTTCTTTGTTACAGCGGGCACGAGTTGAAGGTCATCAACTGTGGGCTCCATGGCTCAGACACACGAGCACAACAATCTAGATGCCAGTAAAACAAAGGGCAGAAAATCAAGGTCAGCACTTGAGGGTGCTTCTCTTCCCCTACGCGAGGGCACTTAGACAAAGAGGCAGTCGTTCGAACAGAACAAGGGGACACTGTGTGGTTTAAAATCAGGAAAGGCGTGCGTCAGGGTTGTATCCTTTCACCATACTTATTCGATCTGTATGCTGAGCAAATAATCTGAGAAGCTGGACTATATGAAGCAGAACAGGGCATCAGGATTGGAGGAAGACTCATTAACAACCTGCAATATGCAGA
>NW_004443993.1:13065052-13066577 GCF_000243295.1 Trichechus manatus latirostris
GGAGAAAAGACTGGCATTGTCAAGGATTTCATTTTACTTGGATCCACAATCAACACTCATGGAAGCAGAAGAGAAGACATCAAAAGACACATTGCCTTGGGCAAATCTGCTGCGAAAGACCTCTTTAAAGTGTTAAAAAGCAAAGATGTCACTTTAAGGACTCAGGTGCGCCTGACTCAAGCCATGCTATTTTCAATTATATGTATGTGAAAGCTGGACAATGAATAAGGAAGACCGAAGAAGAATTGACACCTTTGAATTATGGTGTTGGCCAAGAATATCGAATATACCATGGACTGCCAGAAGAAAGAACATATCTGTCTTGGAAGAAGTACAGCTAGAATGCTCCTTAGAAGCAAGGATGGCGAGACTTTGTCTCACGTACTTTGGACATGTTATCAGGAGGGACCAGTCCCTGGAGAAGGACATCCTGCTTGATAAAGTAGAGGGTCAGTGAAAAAGAGGGAGAGCCTCAACGAGTTGGATTGACACAGTGGCTGCAACAATGGGCTCAAGCATAACAAGGATTGTGAGGACGGCGCAGGACCAGGCAGTGTTTCGTTCTGTGGTACACGGGGTCGCTGTGAGTCGGAACCAACTCGACAGCATCTAACAACAACAACAAAGTGAAGGTCATACTCGAGTAGGTGTGCCAGCTCTCAGCACTGATGGAACCCACTAGAAAAAGAATAAAAAATGGACTAACAAAACCACTGGTTGAGCTGGTGCACTGGGTCCATTGCTAAAAAAATACACGAGTTTCTTCTTGCTGCTGTAACAAGTTACAACCAGCTACGTGGCTTAAAGCAACACAGGTTTATTATCTGATAGTTCTGGAGGTCAGAAGTTTAAAATGGGGGTTACAGGGCTGGTTCCTTCCCGAGGCTCCAAGGGAGAATTGTCTCCTGCCTTTTCCAGCTTCTAGAGGCCCCGCGTTCCTTGGCCCTTGGCCCCTTCCTGCGTCTTCAGCCAACAGCGGAGAATCTTCCAGGCTCTCTCTCTCTCTCTGACGCCATCCTTACATCTCTTCCACATCTCCTCCTCTGACGCCATAATGGGAAATAATAATAAAGCTTGAGAAATACTGCTATAGGAAAATAGCTTGGAATCAACTCCAAGTCTACAACCTAAAGTTGAATTGTGTCTGAACACAGCCTTCTTCAAGCCACCTACAGTCTTCAAAGGTCTTCTGTTTCTATTTCATTTCATTAGGCTGATGGCAGCATCCAGGATGGATGGCAACCAAAGCAGAAATTTGAATTCTTTTGTATTTCTTTTGGCAAGAAAGAGGGAGAGAAAGAGAGGGGGCGGAAAAAGAGAGAGAGAGGGAAGGAGGGAGTGGGGGAGGGAAGGAGGGAGGGAGGGAGAAAGGGAGCAACGGAAGAAGGGAGGGAAGGAGGGAGCAAGGGAAGGAGGAAGGGAGGAGGTAAGAAGGGAAGGAGGGAGGGGAAGAAGGAGGGAAGGAGGGAGGGAGGAGGTAGGAAGGGAAGGAGGGAGGGGAAGAAGGAGGGAAGGAGGGAGGGAG
>NW_004443993.1:13066832-13081277 GCF_000243295.1 Trichechus manatus latirostris
GGGAGGGAGGGAGGGGGGAAGAGGAATGCAGCAAGGACCTCTGCAAGCAAATCTGAGAGTTTGTGGATAAAGGAGAGGCCGACAGACAGTGTCACATCTAACAGGTGACAGGATCGCAGCCTCACTTTCAATGAGCTTCTATCCCACCCGCGTGGCTTGTTGCAGTCCCGGAAGATGTCCACGTCACAGACTTCCACCAAACCATCTCAGACCTCATCCTTCAGCCCTGCCGACAGGCACTTCTCTTTCAAATGCTCTTCAAAGCCCAGGCCCAGGCCCAGTGTTTGCACCTCTGCAGGATTTGAACCACAGCCTGTCTCTCCATCCTAACAGTGCATTATTTCTTTTTCAGATCTCTCCTCAGGAAGGCTGCAGGCTAAGAGGACCACCTCTGTGAACTTTGTGAAATGGAACCTGGCTGCTTGGGACTCCAGCTTCCTGCTCTGTAAAATGGGTACAGCGCAATGCCGGTCGTCCCGTGGGTTCTTGCCGCTGCTGAATCCTTAGTTCTAAGAAAGCAGAGCTGAGAGACAGTGACAAACCAAGATGGAGCCCTTCGCCTCTGAAACTTAACGACAAAAAGCCACAAACCCCCTTTGATCCCATCAGGCAGTTTGAGTTGGTTTCTGCCCCTTGCAACCATGTTGTTGATGTTGGGTGCTGCTGTGTCGATTCTGACTCACAGTGACCCCATGTGACAGAGCAGAACTGCCCCATAGGGTTTTCTAGGCTGTCCTCTTTATGAGAGCAGATTGCCAGATCGGTTTCCCCATGGAGCAGCTGGTGGGTTCAAACTGCCAGCCTTTTGGTTAGCAGCCAAACGTTTGACCATTGCGCCACCAGGGCTCCTTCTTAAAACATAGAAGCCCAGAGCTGTAGCTTGAGGGTGTTAGCTGTGCCCAGCGCCCCGCTAGGTCATTCTCTTATGTTCGTGAGGTCTGAGCAGGCCTTCACTCCCAAATGCCACGCGCCCACAGGGCAGCCTCGGTCTCTGGAGGGTGAGTCAGAAGTCTTCCTGTTCTCCTGAAGGTGATCTCATTACCGCCCTCCAGGCCCATTGTCAGCACCGGCTCCCCCGGTTGGCGCCTCTCCAGGTGGGTGGGCAATGATTCAGACCACTAGGAAATCACAAAAGGAGCCCAGGTGGCGCAGCGGTTAACCGCTGACCAAAAAGCTGGCAGTTCAAAC
The DNA here is from genome assembly GCF_000243295.1 of Trichechus manatus latirostris. Lineage (NCBI taxonomy): Eukaryota > Metazoa > Chordata > Mammalia > Sirenia > Trichechidae > Trichechus > Trichechus manatus. The sequence continues at coordinate 13,068,021 of NW_004443993.1, forward strand.
CCACCCAGCAGCTCCAGGGGAGGAAAGAGCTGGCGATCTGCTTCGGTAAAGATTACAACCAAGGAAACCCTCTGGGGCAGTTCCACTCGGTCACGTGGGGTCGCTAGGAGTCGGAATTGGCTCCATGACACCAGACGACAACATCAGTTATTATTAAGTCCTGGTCATTCAGGGCTCATTGTTGCAGGGATTGTTGTTCGACTTCCTGGAAGGAGCCCTGGTGTCGAAATGGTTAAGTGCTCCGCTGCTAACTGAAAGGCTGGCAGTTCGAATCCACTCAGTGGTTCCCAGGGAGAAAGACCTGGCGATCTGCTCTCATAGAGATTACAGCCAAGAAAACCCTATGGGGCAGTTCTGCTCTGTCACACGGGGTCGCCATGAGTTGGAATTGACTCCATGGCACCTGACAACAACAGCGTAAGTATGTCCCAACTATCCATAGTGTTTTTATTGGTTGATTTTTTAGAAGTAGATTGCCAGGTCTTTCTTCCTAGTCTTAGTCTGAAAGCTCCGCTGAAACCTGTCCACCATGTGTGACCCTGCTGGTATTTGAAATACTGATGGCATAGCTCCCAGCACCACAGTGACACACAAGCCACCAAGGGATGACAAACAACCAATGATCATGAAGATGACACAGGAGTGGGTAACGTTTAGGTCTGTTATACGGAAGGCTGCTTTGAGTTGGCACTGACTCAGCTGCAGCTAACAGCAATGTCCCAAATCCCTATTTTAGTACCAGTATGTTCCATGCAGTATTGGGAACATGTTATCGTCGTTGTAGTTAGCTGCCCTTAAGTCAGTCCCCAACTCATGGCGACCCCGCACACAACAGGATTAGACCATGCTGATCCATAGGATTTTCACTGGCTGATTTTTGGAAGTAGATCACCAGGCCTTTCTTCCTAGTCTCTCTTAGCCTGGAAGCTCAGCTGAAACCTGTTCAGATGGGTGGCAGCTGCGCTTGAGGTGCATTGGCCGGGAATCGAACCCAGGTCTCCTGTATGGAAGGCAAGAATTCTACCACCGAACCACCTTCATATGTGAGATATTCTTATACTAAAAACTGCTCTAGTATAATTATGCCCTATACGATATCTGGGACATAAACCAGGCATCAGTGGCTGCCGAGTCAGCTCTGACTTACGGTGACCCCACGTGTGTTAGAGTGGAACCGTGCTGCACAGGGTTTTTAGTGGCTAATTTTTTTTTTTTTTGGTACTTCAGGTGAAAGTTTACAGAACAAATATTTTCTCATGAAAGAGTAGTACACGTATTGTTTTATGACAGTGGTTAACAACCCCACAACATGTGAACCCTCTCCCTTCTCGGCCCTTTTTTTTTTTTGGTGAAAATATACATAGCCAAAGATACATAGTGGCTAATTTTTTAGAAGTAGATCGTCAGGACTTTCTTCCAAGGCACCTCTGGGTGGATTCAGACCTCCAAGCGCATTCACCGTATGACTACCCAGGGACTCCATTTGAAACACATTTATACTAAAAAAAGTATTTGTTCTAATAGACCACGGGAACCACAGCCTCCACCAGAACTACATGGTGCCCGGCTATCAAAACCAACCGCACTGACAGGGATCGCAATACAGGGTCCTGGACAGAGTGGGAGAAAAATGTAGAACAAAATTCAAATTCACAAAAAAAGACCCGACTTACTGGTCTGAGAGAGCCTGGAGGAACCCCAAAGACCATGGCCCGCGGACGCCCTGCTCACTCAAAACTGAAGCCATTCCCAAAGTCCGCCTTTCAGTCAAACATCAGACAGGTCCATCAAACAAACAACGCCACTCGTGAGGAAGGTGCTTTAGTTCAGCCAAGTGCAGGAGACCAGAAGGGTAACACCTGCCCCGGAAGCCAAGAAGAGAAGGCAGGAAGGGGCAGGAAAACTGGACGAGTGGACACGGGGAACCCGGGCAGGTGGAAAGGGAAAGGGGGAGCGTGCCGTCACACTGTGGAGATTGCAACCAATGCCACCAAACAATTTGCGTATAAATTTTTGAATGAGAAACTAATTTGCGCTGTAAACTTTCACCTAAAACACAATTTAAAAAAATAGAGAAGAAGAAAAGAAACTATTTGTTGTGTATCTGGAATTCGAATTCAGCTGCAGGCAATAAGCACTGTGCTGGTTGCTAAGCCTGGCAACCCTTTACTGGGGCCCAGCAGAAGGGTCCATCCCCAGGGGCATGCGTCCCTGGTGGGAACAGCCTGTCCGCACCTCCCTGCCACCATCCAGAGCCAACGGGGGGAAAGAAGAGCTGCTGCGGGGTGGGGGCAGGAGTAGGGTTACACAACACTCACCCCTTTTTCTTCCACTTGAGCTGAATTGCTTTTCGAGGAGACAGATATTCTCTAAGAATTACTTGATGAAATGTTTTAGGGACAAAAGACACCAAGATTCACTTCTGTGATGAGGGCTGGAAGCTCCAGTTTAGTGTCTGGGTTCATTGACAAGTCCGCACCCCACACACTGTGTTCATTCAAGCCGGGCCGCCCCCGTCCCCGGCCTGTGGTTTCTAAGAGGTCGGTGTTCTCTTTCCCTAACTTGTCATCACTGTCATTAAGGCAGAGAAAGGGCCCTCCTGCTATTCCGCCTGGAAGATAGAAGCACCATTCATGAAGCCCTCCGTCCATCCCACATTTAGGATGCGCCAGGCCTGGGTGCTCCGTGTGGGGGCACAGCCCTGAGCGATGCAGATGTGATTCTCAGCGCCCAGGGCACACGTCTTAGCGGGAGAGCCCGAAATAAATTAGAATTCCAACCAACCAACCAGTTGCTGTTGAGTCCACCTTGACTCCTGGTGACCTCGTGTGTGGCAGAGCAGAACTGTACTCCACAGGGTTTTCGATGGCTTATTTTTCCAAAGTAGATCACCAGGCCTTTCTTCTGAGGTGTCCCTGTGTGGACTCGAGCCTCCAACTTTTGGCGAGCCCCCAAGTGTGTTCACTCATTGCCGGAGAGTTAATTCCGGCTCCTAGCAACTCTATAGGACAGAATAGAGCTGCCCCATAGGGTTTTCTTGGCTGTAGTCTTTACAGAAGCAGACTGCCACATCTTTCTCCCGCACAGCCCCTGGTGGGTTCGAACCGCCAACCTTTCAGTTAGCAGCCGAGCACTTAAGCACTGTGCCACCCGGGCGCCTCAGAACTACCATATGACCCAGCAGTTCCACTCCTGGGTATATACCCAAAAGACGTGGAAGCCGCAGCTCAGATACTCGCTCACCAGTGTTCGCTGCCGCGCTGTCCACAGCAGCCAAAAGGTGGAAACAACCCGCACGCAGCGTGGTCCACCCACACAGTGGGCTATTGTTCAGCCATAAAGAAGGAGGAAGCTCTGATGCATGCTGTGACGCGGATGGGCCTCGAAAACATTATGCCCAGGACAACACCTTGAGTGCAGGCTTGTGAGACCCTGAGCAGGGGGCCCAGCTAAGCCGCGCCCGGGCTCCTGACCCACGGAAGCTACGGGTGTGGCTGTAAGCTGCTGAATGTGCGGTGATTTGTTGCCTGGCCGTGTCCCTCCAGCTCCGCGTCCGTCTTCACAAGGCCATCTCCCCTCTGTGTTTCTCTGCGTCTTTTCTGTTTTGTAAGACACCACTCAGACGGGAAAGCACCCATCCGACTCCGGAGTGACCTGATGTTAACTTAGCTAATTACAGCTACAAAGTCCCTATTTCCAAAGTCAGGCTCACAGGCACGGTGCTTAGAACTGCAATGTATCTTTTTGGGGGTCACAGTTGAACCCACAGCGCTGCATGAAAATCAGTTGCTGGGATCCTGGGAATTCCCAGAGGTGAGGACGGTGCCTTGGGTCCAACTATCCTGGGCAAAACTCCATCTGTGCACCAGTGGTCCAAGAAGAACTCATGGGGTGGGATGCATTTGCCTAGTCTACACGTCTCATATCAGAAGGACCGTGACATACTTGGTCTGTTGGGTGTGACGTCTCTCACCGAGCACCATGCTGATTCATTAACATTGAACCCATGGTCAACAGTGCCTCCAGGACTGCAAGAGAATACATTTCTGTTTTCGCACGTCTTTTCCTTGTAATTTTTTCCCTGGGGAAGTGCCGAAGAAGACATGTCCACGGGGGACAGAAGAGGGTAAGAATCCAAGCAGAAAAAAAAAAAATTCATTATAAGGAAACAAAGTTAACTGAGAGAGAGAGAGAAACAAAGACAGGCTGACATATGCCGGAGAATGCAATGCGAGGAGGGACAGCTGGCAGGAGGCGACAATGTCATCCAAGAAGCATATGGAAACCATTTGAAAGGTTTCCATACAGAAGGCTCTGGAAACTGGGGATGCGGGAAGGAGTGTCTGTGAACAAAGCAGGGAACCGCAGCAGCTGCCCAGGTGGGAGGCCACCTGCCAGAGGCGCCATATCTCCTCCAGGTAAACACTCAGCTGGCCTCTCGCCTGTCCACTTATGCCCCGACATGACCCGCGTGGCCCTCCTCTGAGGTGAGGGAAATTGCATTCCAGCCTTTGGCAGGACTGGCAAGAGCAGATAAAAATCTGGTGACAAAATCTTCCTTTGAACCAAGTGGCGCTCAGACAGAGTCCTGACTTTTGGATCCAAAAGATCTGACGGTGTCTTGGGCCAAGGGAAAAAAAAAAAACCAAAAAAAACCTTGGTGCTGCCAAGTCAATTCTGACTCATAGCGACCCCCCCCTTACAGAATAGAACTGCTCCATGGCGTTTTCTTGCCTGGTGGCCCAGTGGTTAAGCAGGAGAAAGATGTGGCAGTCTGCTCCTGTAAAGATTACAGCCTTGGAAACCCTGTGGGGGCAGTTCTACTCTGTCCTACAGGGTGGCTATGAGTTGGAATCGACTTAACAGCAACAGGGTTAACCTTTACGGAAGCTGACCTCCGGGTCTTTCTTCCACGGCAAAACTGGGTGGGTTCGAACTGCCAACCTTTAAGTTAGTAGTGGACTGCAGACTGCTTGTACCACCCAGGGACCTTGGGCCAGGGCACTTGTGTAGAAATGGCATTTTGCTTGCATACTGTGACAGGCAGGGTAATGGCTCCCCAGAAGATGTCCCCGTCCAGAGCCTGTGGACATGGCTCCTCACATGGTAGAAGATGAGGTGAAGGGTCTTGAGACAGGAGATGATCCTGATCACCCAGGTGGCTCGTGTGATCACAGGGTCCTTATCAGAGGGAGGAAGGAGGACGAGAGTCAAAGAGAGATTTAAGATGCTACGTTGCTGGCTTTGAAGACGCGGGAAGGGCCACGAGCCAATGAATGTTGTGCCTTCTAGAAGCTGGAAAAGACAGGAATGGAAGAGTGGATTTTTCCCTAGAGCCCCTGGAAAGAATGCAGCCCTGCCAGCCGCCGTGTTGGCTGCCGTGTTGGCCGCCATGTTGGCCGCCATCATTAGGAAAGAATGAGATCAAAACACTGAAGGAAGAGCATGGATGGGGGCATGGAGGGTGTGGGACAGGCGCCTCAGTGAGGGAAGGACCTCAGTGGACAAGACAGAACAACATGGAGCCAGCTCTGCCTGGAGCCATGTGCTCCTCTGCTGCTCAGTGTTGGGCGCCAATTTTTGCTTTTGAGCTGGTTCAGCTTGGGGTTCTATCTCTTACAAGGTCAAGCTTTGTGGCTCATGGACAAACCCAAGCAGGGAGCAGTCACTCATACAAGGAAACTCCCTTCACCCACCTCTTCAAAAAGAAAATGGTGCACTCAACACAATGTCAGATATATCTGACTTCTAGATGCTATCACCTCCCCACGCAGTGGGGCGCCTGACCCACTGAGGCCATTAGAGACTAAGGGAAGAGACTCTGAACCAGGGTGTGGTCCCAGGAGGGGCCTCACTCCTAAGCTCCTCTTCCAAGCCTGATTAGGAGTCCCCTGGGGACAATGGAAGGGACAAAGGAGCCTCAAATGAGGTCTTTGTGTCCTGCTAACTCCCTCCTTTGTTGGGAAAGTCTTGATGTAGCCACAAAGAAAAGCGCATAAGACCATGTCCAAGCTACATCCACGCCATGCTCCAAGTGAAAGCCTCCCCTGGTCTCTCCTCCACCCTCTCCTCCTACACTCTGGAAAGCTCCAACCTCCCTTCTCCTGCACTGCAGGATACCAAGAGTGCCCATGGCATCAGCAGTCACTCATGCATCAACAATTCCCGAATAGAAGTTTCCAATGCCAACAGCTCTCTGGAGGCTTCGGGCAGGTGTGGACACCTGGGCGTGTCCACCTGCAACTCAGTACGCCCGGAGTTGAGGGTGTCTTCCTTCCTCCAGCAAACCTGCCACTTCTCCTCCTCCTCCACGTTCTCAGTCTCGGTGGTCACTTCTCCTGTCCGCTGGGATGCTCAAACCAGCCTTCCTCCACTCTGTCCTCCTTCCCCTCCATGCCTGAACTAGCTGCTGTTCAGTCGACCACATCTTATGGCGACCCCACGTGTGTCAGAGTAGAACTGTGCTCCACAGGGTTTTCAATGGCTGAGTTTTTGGAAATAGATGGCCAGGGCTTTCTCCTGAAGCGCCTGGGGTGGACTCCAACTTCCAACCTTTTGGTTAGCAGCCAAGCACTTTCACCGTCTGCAGCACCCGGGGGCTCTCCTCCATGCCTAATTGCCTCCAAAACCCGTTTATCCCACCTCCTTGGTCTTCTCCAGCGGCACATCCACCGTTCCCATCTCAGGCCTTTTCCCTGGGCTAGTGGCATTCTGGAAACCCTGGTGGTGTAGTGGTTAAGAGCTACAGCTGCTAACCAAAAGGTCGGCAGTTGGAGTCCACCGGGCGCTCCTTGGAAGCTCTATGGGGGCAGTTCTCCTCTGTCCTAGAGGGTCGCTATGAGTCAGAATCGACTCAACGGCAATGGATTGTTTTAGTGGCATTCTTGCTAACTCTCATCTTGGCCCCTTCGATCCATTTTTTCATGTGATTAGAGATATTTGCCTCTAACTTTCACCCAGAGGTGGTTCTGTCCCCTGGGAACATGTGGCAAAGATCTAGAGACATTTGTGGGTGTCATGACAGGAGGGGGTGCCACTGACAGCGAGTAGGTGGAGGCCAGGGATGATGCTCAACTCCAGACAGTGCACAGGACGCCCCTCCCCAGGGAACCATCAGCCCCCATGTCAGCGGTACAGAGTGGGGGAGACCTTGCATTAATTATTTGGAAAAAAAAAATTGAGTTCCTTCCCTGCACACACTGTACACCAGAAAAAAATTCCGATGGGTCAGACAGTGTAAACCAGGGGGCCCTCCAGCTTCTGTGATTTCCCTCCCCTCTCCTCCCCACTCAGTGTGTGGATTTAAATGTGGGCAGCGTCGTAGGAAGTCAGTAGGTCAGATGATTATGGGACGCAGAGTCTCTTGGGGGTCAGTGGGATCCGCTAAACCAGGGGTTCTCACCTGGGGCGATTCTGCTCCCCAGGGGACACTAGGTGATGTCTGGGGACACTTGTGGGTGTCACAACTGGGGGTTGCTACTGGCATCGAGTGGGCGGAGGCCAGGGATGGTGTGCAACACCCTACAGTGCACAGGACGCCCTCCCCAGAGGAGGATCTGGCATCACATATCAACGGTGAGAGGCGAGGCATTTCAAATTTTGTTTTTGAAGGAAGGGCCTCTGGCTCATGACGGTCACAATGCAGCCATGAGAACAAGTACAGACAGAAATGGAGAATGAATGACATAGTTTGTCTTACAACTGTGGAGAGACTTGAGCCAACGCTGAGCAGGGAGGAGTCTGTGCCCGTCCTCGTTACCTCGAATAGAAGGAAAAGGAACATTGGAAGCCGATGCAATGACTTAGAGAGTAGAAAGCAGGGAAGCTTGGGAAGCGACAGAGAACCCTGGCTTGGGAAGCGATTATAGAGTACCGCGTGGGTGTGGCCAGTTCAGAGAAGCTCCTGGAATCCCATCAGCTCCTCAAGGTCAGGTGCTGCGTCTGCATCTTCATCTCTCCCAACAAAGTATTCTGTAAACAGCTGGTGCAACAAAGCCGTTTGTTGTTTGAGTGCAAAGAAATAAATTGGTCTTGTGTTTGCTTGTTTCGGCCTTGCAAAAAGTGAATGAAAATTTCTTCCATGTAGCAACCTAGCAACTGTCCTGGACTGCTTTCTCCTCTTTGTATGGTTCAGGCAAAAAAGAAAAACTGAAGGCTAGAAGAATCGTGGGTTAATTATCAGTCTCCAGGTATAATGCAAGGAGTCCTGGTGGCTCAACGGTTAAACGCTCAGCTGCGAACCAGAAGGAGCTCTGGTGGCGCAGTGGTTAAGTGCTTGGCTGCTAACCGAAAGGTCAGCATTTCAAACCCACCACTGCGCCGCGGGAGAAAGATGTGGCACTCAGCTTCCATAAAGATCACAGCCTAGGAAACCCCAGGGGGCAGTTCACGTGGGGTCGCCAGGAGTTGAAAATCAACTGGACGGCACCCAGCAACAGTTACAATGCAAGGTCATTAAAAGCCAACCTTTACAGCACACCTGCCTTTCTAAATTGAAGTAAACTTCCTTCAGGAATGTAAAGTCAAATTAGGGTTGAAGGAAAAAAAAAATCAGCTAAGCCTGCCCATCCAACGGGATCTTTGCTTTCTATTCAGCTGTAGTGGAGACAACCCGTCTCAGACCAGCAGGCTAAGTTTTACTTAAGAAGGAGGCAAGAGAAGGGATGGTTCCAGAAGGCTCTTCACGCCGCTAATCTCAGATGACAAAATATCTTTTCGGATTTTTCTTTTTTTAGCAAAGATTGGCAGTGAGAGAGAATGAAATGCAAAAGCTGGGTTAAAAAGAGAGAAGATAGCTGATTAAGAGAAATGAGAGAGGGCAGCAGAAAGCAATTGCTGGTCCACACAGTGACCTTGAGCTAAGAAAAAGCCCTTGACCAGATGAGGCATAATTTATTTTTTTGAAAGCAGCGTAGGAGGATAAATTACCACCTGTGTTTGAGAGATACATGAGAACACCCCAGATGAACTGGACCAGGATCCAAGGAATTAACGTGTAGTTGTAAAAAGAGAAGTGAGTAGGAGGACAGACCCACTGTGCCCTGTTACAGGAATGATCCGTGAAAGCTTCCAGAAGGATCTATGACAGATCTAAGACCTTTGAGGGGAGAAGAGAGAGGGTCTCTAAAACATACGACAAAAACAAAGAGCATGTGGGGCGACATTGTGCGCAATCACCATGGCGGTCTCTAAATAAGCCCCTGGCTCCACCAGCCTCCAGGTCTACCTCCCAGCATCCTCTTGGCCAAGTGGGGAAGTGGGGTACCTGCCATGGGTGGAGACCAGGTAAGAGGTAGAAAGCCTGACTCTCATCTCAACTCCACAGCGAGGAGGTAACACCAAGCAAGTCACTGTCCTCGGGGTGACCAGTCGTCCTAGCTGGAATTTCCCTAATGACTAATGGAATCCCTAGGTGGTGCCATCACTTTAGTGCTTGACTACTAACTGAAAAGTTGGCAGTTAACCCACAGAAGAAAGGTCTGGCGATCCGCTTCCATAAAGAATACAGCCAAGAAAACCCTATGGAGCAGTTCTCTTCTGTAACACATGGGGTCGCTATGAGTTGGAGCCAACTCTAAGGCAACAGCTATAGGTACTTAACAAATAGAATGTACGAGAAGTGATAGAATGTGACTTCCAAGGTTAGGTCATAAGAGGTATAGTGGCTTTCTCCTTTCCCTTGGCTCACTCGTCTTGAGGGAAGCCAGCCACCATGTTGTGAGGAGACTCAAGCAGCTCTATGGAGCCATCGATATGGAGAGGACCTGAGGCCTCCAGCCAACAGCCATGTGAGGGAGCCATCTTGGAAGTGGTTCCTCCAGCCCCAGTTGAGCCTTCAGATGATGCTGCCCCAGCCAATGTCTTGGCTGTGTCACCCTCATGAGAGACCCTGAGCCAGAACCTCTCAGCTAAGTCATCCCCAAGTTCCTGACCCACTGAAACTATGAGGTAATAAGTGTTTGTTGTTTTGATCTGCTAGGTTTTGTGGTAATTTTTTATGCAGCAACGGATAACTAATACACTGGGTCCTAGACTCTAAGACCTTTCTATTTGGCTTCCTGTTTTCATTCCCAGAATGACCACGCTCTATTCTTGGTGGCTTATCTTGTTCTCATCTCTTCGTTCTCCTCTTCAGTTCCTCAACCTTCCTGCATTCCTCCAAGTGTTTGCCATGAATCTTGCCTCTATTGGCCAATTTTACTGATTTGGCTAATATAACAGTCTGACCTTTCAAAGCGGAAAGATAGCCCTTGGGTTCACATTTTTCCGGGTGTGGTGTCTCAGTCTCCTGGGATGGGTACAACAAAATACCACAAGTGAATGCCTTTAAGGGACAGAAATTTATTGTCTCACAGTTCTGGAGGCCAGAAGTCCAAACTCTGTCTCTCTGTCTGGGTTCTAGGGGAAGATCCTTCCTTGTCTCTTCCAGCTTCTGTTGTCCCAGGCGTTTCTCGGCTTGTAGCCGGATTCCCATATGCTGCCTTCCCTCCGTGTGTGGCTCTGTCCTTCTCTTTTATAAAATGCTACTCAGAAGGGGTTAGGATGAGGACCCATCCTGCTCTGGTACGACTTTTAACTTTAGCTGAGAACATCTGCAAAGAAAACCCCTATTTCCCCCAAACATGGTCACACTCCCAGGTACAGGGGTTAGGACTTCAATCGATGATTTTGGAGGACACAGTTCAATCCATAACACATGGTTAACCATCAGCTGTAATAAAACCCAAAAGGTTGCCAACTTTGCTCCTGAGCCCCTAAATTTCTTTAACCATCTAGCCCACCTCTCTGTATAATTTTTTATTTCGTCCTTTTGCCCCTAATCCAAGAGGATCACGGTTTCCAGAACCTTCCATCCCACTTGCCTCCCCTTTCTGGGGCCACTGCAGCAGAGCCTGTTTATGGAACAGACACCTCTTGTCTGCTCCGCAGCCGCTCCTTTCTGCCCGTCTCCTCTCATCAGACTCTAATCGAGCCGGGAGAACCTCCCCTCTCCCGTTGCCCCAACTTCATGAAATAAATCTCAGCGCGCCTACAGGAAATTTAATAAGCTTGGTCTTCTTTGTCTTTTTTTTTGGTCAGTGGACTTTTTGTTGGGTTTTCATGGAAAGAGGTGTTTGTGAGAAAACTATTTGCAGCAAGGAGCTCCCGGTTCTTCCAGCTTTCTAGTGTGCACAGAGGAAAAAGGGGTTACGATCCTGTAAGGGAGAGGCACTGGGGGGAGAAAAACCCGATAAACATGGGTGATGCCGAGGAAAACTGAGAACCGTTTGTAGATTCGAAAAATAATAAACTTCCCATCACTTGTTGTTGTTGTTAGCTGCTGTTGAGTCCCCCCTCACTCACGGCGACCCCCTGTGTGCAGAGCAGAACTGCTCCATAGGGTTTTCAAGGCTGTGACCTTTCGGAAGCAGATTGCCAGGCCTTTCTTCCGAGGCACCTCTGGGGGGATTCAAACCGCCAACCTTTCATCTAGTAGTGGAGCACTTAAGCGTTTGCGACACCCAGGGACTCCCTCGAATTATTGACTACTTATATAATTCAAAATTAATAAAGGTACTAAATGCAATATGGGATCCTGGAGTGGATCCCCAGAACAGAAAAACGATGTGAGTGGGACAGCTGGGGAAATCTGAATAAAAGTCTGTTAAGAATATTGTAGCAATTTTAATCTTATAGTTTTGATCTATGGTTATGTAAGGTGTTAACATTAGGGGAAGCTGGGTGAAGGGTATATGAAAACTCTGTACTATCTTTGCAACTAAAATTATTCCAACATAAAAAAAAACAAAAACCTTAAACAGTTGCTGTCTAGCCGACCCTGACTCATGGCGACCTCACGTACGTTAGAGCAGAACAGTGCTCCACAGGGTTTTCAGTGGCTGATTTTTTGGAAGTAGATCGCCAGGCCTTTTTTCCAAGACATCTCCGGGTGGACTCAAACTGCCAACCTTTTAGTTAGTAGCTGAGCGCTTAAGCATTTGCACCACCCCGGCAACCTATTCCAACATAAATAATTTTTAAATTAATGAAGATAAAGTGGAAAAACCCAAAGCCTCACGCAGACATCAGCTGGGCACCCAGAAAGCAAGTTATTCCCTCTGTTCATTTCGTGGCCACGCAGATGAAAATAGAAATATCCCAACGGCCTGCAGGCTGAGGTGCCTGGTGATGTGGCTGAGATGTGGTCCGAGAGGAGGCCACAAGCAGAAATCCCTCGGTGGTGCAAGCAGAGAACGTGCTCGGCTGCTCACAGAAAGATTGTTGGTTGAAGTCCACCCAGAGGCGCCTTGGAAGAAAGGCCTGGTGGTCTACTTCTGAAAAATCAGCCACTGAAAACTCTATGGGGAAGAGTTCTACTCTGACACACACGGGGTCGCCAGGAGTCAGAGTTAAATCCAGGGCAACTGGATTTTTCTATTTCAAAAGGGACCGGAGACATTAAACTCGTTTTTGATGTTAAATTTTTTCCCAAACTGTGGGGTTTAGCAACCCCTGGAGGCGGCGGAGCCCACGCTGTCCTCTGTGGGGTCTGGGAATCTCCGTGTGACCCCTTGTGAATGGTGGGTGGGAGGATGAAGGTCTGCGGCCACAGAGGACCCTGGAGCACCTACCCCAACCCCCCATCCCTCAGCTAACTCATGGACAACGTGAATAATTAGTAATAATACCGGTGACAACTATGATGATCTGTCACCTATGCGGACGCACGATTTGTCGCCAGCGACGCTTTCCTGCGACATTTCATTGACTCTCTGAGAGCCCCTTTCCCCAGGCAAAGACCCCTACCCCCCAATTTCAGGCCTTTTGACCGTACCTTGCTCAAATCGTGACTCCCCAAATCCTTGCCAGTTAGTCACAAGCCACGGGGAGAACGCGCGCCCGGAGAGGGGCTCCCGGTCAAAGACCCCCCGAGCCTTTGGGAATCCGGCTTTCACCGCGCTCGGCCCCGCGCCCCAGGATGTTCGTGCGCAGAAACGGCGGGGAGACTGCGGTCGGGAGGTGGGGAGGCCTCTGGGGGCTCCCCCAGCAACCCACTGTGTGCCTCGACCGCGTCCACACAGCCCCTGCGGCGTCTACACATCCCGGCCTCGTCTACACTCACACCTCTGCCGCGTCTACGCAGTCGGGTCGTGTCTGCACAGTCCCGGCCGCGTCTACACAGTTCGACCAGGTCCACACATCCCCGGCCCGGTCTACACAGCCCGGACCCGGTCCACACAGCTCAGGCAGGCGACCCCGGACTCACCGCGCTCAGGG
>NW_004443993.1:13081675-13084805 GCF_000243295.1 Trichechus manatus latirostris
GAGTCACCTGGGCCGGGGGCGCCTCCCTCCCCGCCCCCCATTCCAGGTCACCTGGGGCGGGGGAGTCACCTGGGCCGGGGGCGCCTCCCTCCCCGCCCCCCATTCCAGGTCACCTGGGGTGGGGGAGTCACCTGGGCCAGGGGATCCTCCCTCCCCACTCCCCCCATCCGAGCGTCACCTGGGCGGGGGAGTCACCTGGGCCGGGGGCACCTCCCTCCCCGCCCCCCATTCCAGATCACCTGGGGCAGGAGGCGCCGCCCCCTCCCCGCAGGTCCCCCAAGGGAGCCCCTTCCCCCGGAGGAAAGCTGGTCCCAGCACCCGGTGCCCCTGCCTCCGCACGGGGCCCACCTCGCTGGGGAAGGGCGGGCGCGGCCGGCGTCCAGGTGGAGGCTGGCCGGTGAGCCCGGGAGGACCTGAGGACAAGTCGGAGCCCCGCCCCGCCGCCTCTGGAGGAAGGAGGAGGGAGCTTCAGGTCCGTGCTGCTGGGTTTTGCTTTTGTGTTTTTGGTAACGATTATATTTTTAAAATAAACTTTTTATTTTAAAATCGATTTACAGAAAAATTGCAAAGACAGCACGGAGAGCCTGGTGTACCCGCCCCCAGTTCCCCCTATGTTAACACCCCAGTTTCCCAGTTTCCTGGGCCATTGGTCGCAATCAATGAGTCATAATCGATTCGCAGTTTTTAGCTCGGGGCCACATTTCAGTCCGATTTCCTTCCTTTCCACTAATGCCCTGTTTCTGTCCCAGGACCCCACCCGGGACCCACATGACATTTAATTGTCATGTCTCCTCAGGCTCCTCGGGATGGTGAAAGTTTCTCAGACTTGCCCTGTTTTTGAGGAACTTGACTGTTTTGAGGGATGGTGGTCAGGAGTTTTGTAGAACATCCTTCAATTGGGGTTTGTCTGGTGTTTCTCTTATGGTTAGAAGGGCGGTGGGTCTGTGGAGGAAACCTCGGGGCTGACGTACCCTCCCCACCCCATCATATCGCCTGACACTGCCCCAGTTCACCTGGCTGAGGTGTGCTGTCAGATGTCTCCGCTGTAAGGTGGCTCTTCCATATTGTACCTTTGGAAGTACGTCAGCCCGCACTGCCCACGTCCCAGTAGTTGATGGGTCAGGAGGGTTGCGGGAAACCCTTCGGTTGGGGTTTGCCTGGTGTTCTCTCCTGAGTATGCGGGGTGATGGGCTGGTTCAGTTCTGAGTCTGTGGGGCCAGGGAGCCCTCAGGTGCAGCCTGGTGACGTGGAGGAGGGGCAAGGGCAATCTCGAGGATGGTCTGCTCCAGCAGGGTTCTGCTGACCCCCACCCCGCCTTCTGAATATTTATGTCCCTGCCACATCTACACAGTCCCAGCTATGTCTACACAGCTTGTTCTACCCAGTCTACCTTGTGTTGGCCACCCCACATCCCACGTGCTCGAGGGCAGGGCCTTGAGGGGGTGGCGCTGTCCCACTTGCAGCCCTGGACATCAAGGACACACCTCCCCCCCTCCCTGGGCACCCCAACCCCTCACCGGGAGACAGCCCACCCCGTTAAAACCTCTGTCTTTGCGCAGGATACTCTTGGAGTATCTTTTGGAACTGCCTTCAGAGACCCTGGCCCATTTTTCTGAATACCACCCTCGGTGGCAAATGTATTTGTGGTGATTTACTTTTGGCGAAGGGCTGCAGGTCATGGGGGAGCCATGGCTGGCATTGGAGGTCGAGCAGCCCTGCTGGGCTGGCTGTTGGTCAGAGCCTGCAGACCGAGTCTATGCTGTGTGCTCAGCACTGGGCAGGGCCTCCACCAGGTGCTCTCTGATTCCTGCACAGGTAGCTCTCACCCTGAGGGTCTGGGGCACCACAACACAGGATCACAGATGGGAGGACTGACAACAGAGATTTCTTCTCTCACAGTTCTGGAGGCCGGAAGTCCAGAATGGCCCTGCACAGACCCACTGCCTTACTGGGCCACACTTACCTGCTGCCAAAAAGGTCTGCTCAAGTCCTGATCCTCAGTGCTTGGGAACATGGCCCTATTTCCTACTGGAGTAGGGTGGGTCCTAATCCAACACGAGGGGGTGTCCTTATAAAAGAGACACAGAGGGACACGGAGAAGATTGCCATGTGATGACCAAGGCAGACTGGAGTGATGTGACCACAAGCCAAGGAACACCTGGAGCCCCAGAAGCTGGAAGACCCTCCCCTAGAGCCCTTGGCAGGAACACAGGCCTGCTGACATCTTGATTTCAGACTCTGGCCTCCAGAACTGTGAGACAATAAAGTTCTGTGATTTCAAGTCACCCAGGGTGTGGCACTTCGTCACAACTGCCCCAGGAGACGCCCTACAGACCTGTTCTTCCTCAAGAGGTGAGCCCTTAGGGCAGAGTGTGCGTCTAAGACACACACATGTGGAGGGCCAGGCACACAGTAGGTGTTCAATAAACACTAGTTGAATGAATGGATGGATGGATTGGTAGGTGGATGGATGAGTGGCAGGTGGGTGGATGGGTGGTTGGGGGATGGATGGTGGATAGATGAGTGGGGTGAATGGGTGGGCAGATGAGTGGTGGATAAATGGCTGGTGGATGGATGGATGGCTGGTGGATGGACGTGTGGATAGTACAGATGGATGGTTGATGACGGGTGGTGGATGGATGGATGTATGGATCGGTGTATGGATGAGTGGTGGATAGATGGATGGGTGGGGATGGTGGATTGATGAATGGGTGGTGGATGAATGGATGGGTGGGCGGATGGTGGATGGATGGGTGGCTGGTGGATGTGTGCACAGGGTAGATGGATGGTGGTTGATGGGTTGTGGATGGATGGTTGGATGGATGGACTGACGTGTGGATGAGTGGTGGATGGGTAGGTGGATGGATGGATGGATGGATGGGTGGGTGGGTGGATGGGTGGTTGGATGGTGGGTGGACGGGTGGTTGGGTGGTGGATGGTGGGCAGTGGATGGATGGATGGATGTGTGGATGGGTGGGTGGCTGATGGATGGATGGGTGGGTGGATAGGGTGGTTGGGTGGTGGATGGATGGATGAGTGGGTGGGTGGTGGATGGATGGGTGGGTGGATAGGGTGGTTGGGTGGTGGGTGGTGGATGGATGGATGGTGGTAGATGATGGTGGATGGATGG
>NW_004443993.1:13084970-13087612 GCF_000243295.1 Trichechus manatus latirostris
GGGAAGATTGATGGATGAGTAACCACAGAAAAACCCCCAAAACTGTTGCTATCAATTAGACCCTGACTCTTGGTGGCCCCATGCATGTCAGAGTAGAACTGTGCTCCATAGGGTTTTCAGAAGCAGAGTGCCAGACCCTTCTTCCAAGTTGCTTCTGGGTGGACCCGAACCTCCAACCTACTGGTTAGCAGTCAAACATTTAATTGCTCATACCACCCAGGACTCCCAGGAATAAGCTAACAGTATCTAAACCGCAGGAACAAATTAACTTACTTGTAAGTTTCTTCCCAGCTCTAAAATCCCATTAATTAGGGCACCAAACTGACTCTCATTTCCCCATCAGCTGTGAATCTAGCCTGAGGCCTCGGGCTGGCGGGGGCGCCTCCCTGTCCACACTGTGCCGAGCACTTTGCTTTCGATGTCTTAAAGGTCCAGAGGCAGAGCGTAAATATCAAAAGCTATGTTTAATTTTAAGATTCAAACAGAAGCAAGGCAAAAAAATACAAACTGAAACTTTGAGGAAGAACATCCATCAGCCTTTTGAGTTCCTTGATGTTGGTCAAATTTCCAACACAAAACCAAACCCCGCTCCCCCTACACCTGTGTATAAAATGGCTTAAGTTAAGGTGTCGTCCGTCCGTCTGTCCGTCGGCAGACGTGGTTCCGATTGGGTCCTGTCCCCTTCCAGCTCCGGGGCCCTGCGGCGGGAGGAAGGCTGGCAATCTTGCCCGGGGCCGCAGTACTTTGTGGGAAACACAAACAGGTTGAAGCAGACTCTCTTCTAGTTTCTTTTTTGAGGAGAAATCAGCATTTCTCCCAGGAGAGCCGCAGCTAACCGGCTGCCTGCAGTCTCTGGCGCTGGTATTTGTTGGGGTTACGGTGTAACCCCGAGCCTTGTGTCTGGGACCGATGGTGGGAAGGGTGGACGCGGGCCACGCCGTGGCCGGGACGCTGCCCTCACTTTCGGTCAGCAGGAACTTCTCGGGATGTGAGTGTGGCCGGGGCTGTCCGCTGGCTGGGTGGGGGTGCTGCTCCGGGAACTGGCTCCCTCAGGGAGGCAGGGTCTGCAGCGTGCGGGGGCGCGCCAGGCGGGGGTCTCTGTGGGCACCCCACGTCTGTTGTGGGGCAAGGGCCCTGCCCGTGAGGTAGAAGACAACGCGTTCCAGAACAGCCTCTTGCATGGGGGGGGGGGCGCGGCTGTCTGGGGAAGAACGCGTGCACCCCTGCAGCAGGCAGGGGCTGGCTAGCAGCACAGGCAGGACGTGGGGGGCTACAGTCTGGACTCCTGTGACTGAGAGGTGACGTAACACCCTGAATCCCTCGAAGTAGAAAAGCAGAAGGGGGCCTGCGCTCAGTGCCCCCGAAGCCCGGCTGCCCACAGCCCCCGCCCAGAGCGGACCCCAAGTGCCGTCAGCTGACCTGGCATCCACCTTCACGTGCAGCCTGGAGGCAGCCCTGCTAGAACCCCAGAGCGCCGGGCACTCCACACCCACGGGGAACCCGGATGAAGGTCCCAGGCCCCCATCTGCCCGTGGCCCCTGCGGAAGCCACACTCACCCCACACCCGCTTGGGCAGGCCCTGCGGCTGAGGCCCCAGGGGTCCCAGGTCTCGACCCCCCCCTCCGGCGGACCCCCCCCCCCCCCGGCGGCCGGCAGGGCTTCAGGACGGCCCTGTCAGTGCGATTGCGGAGGGAGGCGGCGCCTTTCCCTCCCGGCCGGGGCCAGAGCAGCTCTCCCGGAGCAGCTCGCCGGGAAGAACAGAAAACCCGAAGGGCAGGAAGCGTGTTAAGCACCAAATATAAATATGCTGGCAGCCCGGGCTGCTGCAGACGGGCTGGCAGGTGCCCGTGGAGAAAGCCAAGCGCGGAAGGCTCCCGCGGCGGCCCCCAGGCTCCGAGCGGCGTGTGGGGGTTCAGGACGCAGTGGGGGCGCAAGGCCCGCGGAGACCTCGGGGACGCGGCGTCGGCCGGGCGAGAGCACCATGTCTCAGGGCGAGGTGGCCCACGTGTCCGCGGTTGCCGGGGGAGGGCTCGTGTTCCGTCACTGGGACTCTCCGCGAGGCTGTGCCGGCCGCGGGCCGGACCGAGAGCGGGGCCCATGCTCCTAGTCCAAGGTGCCGGGCTGGGCTGCGGGCCCCACCGGGCCAGGCTGCACCTGCTCCTGGGCCACGTGTTGTGGGCTGCCGGCGGGGCTGGTGGGCTCCTGGGTGACTGGGCTGGCGGCAGCTCCCAGCTCCTGGGGTGCGGGTGGTCCGGGGGGCTGCTCTTCCGGGAGGGCGGTGTTGATGGCGTCCTCACTGGGCAGCTGCTGGCAGGGGGGCGCGCTCGGGTCTTTCGGAGGCTGCAGGCCATCGACAGGGGCCGCGTCCCAAGGAGTCTGAGGTAGGTCTTTCTGCACAAAGAGAGAGCCCGGGGGTGAGACACAGAGAGGCCAGGCAGGGACACAAAGGCTGGGGGTGAGACACAGACGAGACTGGGGGGCTGGGAGGGACAGAGGGGGCTGGGGGAACACAAACGGGGCTAAGGGGGAACACAGAGAAACTGGGGGGGACAGAGGGCCTGAAGGGGAACACAGGGGGCTGGGGGGAACACAGAGGGCCCGGGAGGGGACACAGCGGGTCCAAGGGGGGACAAAGAGTGCCC
>NW_004443993.1:13087833-13117703 GCF_000243295.1 Trichechus manatus latirostris
ACAGAGGGCCGGGGAGGGGACACAGAGGGCCTGGGACACCTGGGACAGACACTCGTGGCGATGGGCGGGTCTGTGCGCCACGTCCTCAGAGGGCCCGGCTGTGGTGGGGCAGGCAGGGGGCACCCCATCCCGACCCCAGCACCACATCCAGCCCAAGCAGCGCGGCGGGCGGTGGGAGGAAACCTGGGGCCCGGTGGCCGGGAACAACAGGGCTATGAAAGGCCCCTTTGTCAGAACACCCGGCTCTTCCCGACTTGTGCTGGCCCCTTGGACGGGACGTGGGCAGACACGCGCCTGCGGCCGGAGCCCGGCGCTGGGCCCGGCTGGTTCCTCTTCCCAGCTCCCCGGCTTCTGAACCTTGTGGAACACCCCCCCTCGCCCCCCGCAAAACAGAGACCCTTTGAGAAAGGTGTGCACAAAAGCTGGAGAACTTTCTGGAGGACTGAGGAAGGGGTCCACCCAGGTCAGACCTGAAGCCGCCGCATCCGTTCAAGCGCTTCCCACACTGGAAGGGATGGGCTAAGCGTCAGGTCCACAAAGCGGAGCGCAGGAGCGCCACACGCGACGGGCACCTCACCTGGGGGTGCTCCTCACACGTGGACCATTTACACGGGGCCACACGTTCTCAAGACGTAACTGGTGCTGATGGAGTCGCTCCCCAGGTGCTAACCACCTCCCCGAGTCACCCAAGGGCACAGACAGGACGGCCTTACGTTGCTGGGCCACAGCAGGCCAGCTGGGTCCGTAAGAGCCCCTGCCAGGGACAGAGCTGACCGTCCTCCCGTCACGTGGCCTCTGGCCGCTCTGAACAACAGAACCGCCTCGCCGCTAAGCCCACGCTCCCACACGGGCCAAGGCACACAGGTGTTCAATTCTCAGCCTCTCTGGGGACGCCACCCCACCAGCTGCCTTCCCGGGCCAGGGCGAGGGGGACGGGCTGCCCCTCGCCCAACCCCGACTCCACCTGTTAGCCAGATGGGGCCCAAGTGCTGGGGTCCGGCAGGGCGGCCACCCGCCCACCCCCAGATTCAGCACTGCTCTGTGTGGTGGAAAGTGCCGGAAGCTAGAGGCCCAGGCACGTGGGTGTTACTGTGCTCGGGGACCCGCAATCACAGGGAAGGTCGGCACTCAGGGGTGAGCAAGACGCCAGACCAGCCCCGCAGCCCCAGCGTGCCCCGCTCTGGCCGCCTCAAGCAGCCCGGACAGAGGACGCGCCACCCGAAGTGCGGCCACGAGACACGCCAGCGCGGGGCTTAGTCGCACGCGGGGAGGGAAGGAGTACTCAACTTTAATTCTAGTTAGGGCTTATTAGGCTACTACGTCTCGCAGACAGTCATAGCAAACCGGTATTCACCGCAAAGCCGCTGCCTGTCCAGAACATGGCCAGCTCCCGGCGCCACAGCGCCACACTGCAGCTCGTCACCAGTGTGCAGGGCACCAGGTAGAGCAGGGCGGGCTGGCCGCGCTGCATCAGGGCCAGCGCCACGAACGTCACCAGGAGGCCGATGCCGTAGGCTGGGGACAGCGGGACAGAGGGGCACGTCACCTCGGGCCGAGGGCTCCCCTGCCCTCGCACCCGACAGGGTGCGCCCACTCCACCTCTGTGGGGGCACAAGGCCGGAGACGCACGGAAAGTGCCTCCAAGGCAATGAGGAACCTTCCCGCCGCTCCCAGGACGAGATCAGAGCCGATCTCATTAGCTGTGCGGCTGGGGGGGTGGGGGGACGAGGAGCAGGGGGATGGGGGACAGGGGTAAGGAGTGGGGGACGAGGAGGAGGGCTTTCTGGTCAGAATCTGGAGAAGAGGCCAAAGGCCGGTGACCACAGGAAGGACCCGGAATCAGAGAAGCGGCTGGAAAAAGAGCTACAAAGGGTGTCCAAGTGTCTGACTTTAGAAACCTTTAATTGGAAAAAAAAACTTAAACGTAGGTATGTAGTTTAAAAAAAACGCAAATCTTTGATAACTGAACTATGGTTATGGAAGAGACCATGCTTGTTCTGAGGTACTTAGGGGCCAAGGGGCCCGATGTCTTCAACTTACCCCCAAATGGTTTAGAATACATGAGTCTATCTGTCTATCTACCGCTGTCCTGAGTTGCCGTCAAGTCAACCCTGACTCACGGCAACCCCTCGTATGGCAGCAGAACTGCTCCCCGGGGTTTTCAATGGCTGATCTTTCAGAAGCAGATCACCAGGGCTTTCTTACGAGGCGCCTCTGGGTGAGTTCAAACCACCAACCTTTCAGCTGGTAGTCGAGTGCTTAACTGTGTGCGTCCCCCAGGGCCTCTGATCTATCTACAGGGAATAAAGCAAATGTGATGCAAACAGTAACAGCTGGTAACCCTGAGAAGAGGGCACGCACGAGTTTTTGTACTATTTTTGCATCTGTAAGTCTAAAACTATTTCCAAATAAAAAGCTACAAGAAGAGGGGGAAAAAAACCTCTTTTCCTGGGAAGCTTCCACCAAGGGAAAAGCCCCCTTTGGCGGCCAGCACCTTCAGCTCTCAGCTGCTTTGTCTGGTACTTGCCTCCGCATTTCCACAGGTGACTACACGGCGCCTGTCGGTTCTAGCCCACCTCGTCTCCTGGGGAAACGCTCCAGGAGAAGCCACATGCGGACAGACGCCATGTTCACTACCTAGGGAAGACCTACGTGCTCTCCGTTACAGGAAGGACAAACACGGTTCCATAACTTACTGCTCAGCCCAGAAAAAATGTCTCTGTAGCTGTATTTTCAAGGAGCTCTGGCGGTGCAGTGGTTAAGGCTGCTAATCTGAAGGTTGGTGGTTCAAACCCACCAGCGGCTCTGTGGGAGAAAGACCTGGCGATCTGCTCTTGTAAAGATTACGTCCCGGGAAACCCTATGGGGCAGTTCTCCTGTGTCACGTGAGGTTGCTGGGAGTCGGAACTGACTCGCCAGCGCCCAACAATAGCAGCCGCTGTGTTTTCAAGGGAGGCAAGGTTTAGGACCCTCAGAAGGAACGAGGGAACCAAGGTCATGGCCACAGTGTGCGGGCCAAGGGCGTGAAGGGGTGGACTGTAATGACCCAGAAACACACTGCAAGCTCAGCCCGTCCGCCTGATACTACAAGCGGGCACTGGAGGGGTCTCCCCTCCATGGGGGTCGGGAAACCCAGGGCTTGTGGTCTCTGCACCCACCCCAAGGGGCAGGAAGGGGCGAGGTGTGGGCTCCTGCCAGCCTGGCCCCTGTGCGGAGGGAGGCCAAGGTGTGTGCGCACATGGACGCGTGTGTGTGCGTGTGTGGGAGTGCAGTTCTCCTCCTTCAAGAGCTGGCCAGGTGGTGTCCGACCACGCTGCTTTGGGAGATTTGGAGAACACGCACGTCCATGCTTAACAGAAACAGTGCGTTTACGTAAATGGCCTTGGTGACAGAGAAACAAATCCAAACGACAAGAGGAAAAGAAGACTCGAGAGAGAGAGAACAAAAGCGTGGGGAAGAGAGCAGACCTTGAGGCCCGCGCCCCACAGCCTGGATTCTGGGCGGGGGGCTTGCGGGGCGCGGGGCGGCTTGCCCCGGGGCACATACCGACGGTGCAGGCCACGAAGTAGATGCGGGAAGACTGCACCTGGCTGTCGAACCTGTGGCAGTAGGCCACCAGCAGCCCTGGGGAGAGAGCGCCAGAGCTGCGCACCACCTGCCAGAGGCCGCCCGCCAAGGCCCCTGTGTGCCTGTTGCCCCCCGAGTCCAGGGTGCGGGGACACAGTGGACGGGACGGGATGACCACCGGGTGCCTGCCACCTCTCAGGGGGACCATGCTGCCCACCCAGCGCTGAGCTGGGATGACGCCGTTCATGGTGGGTATGGGGGACGCGTGGCCGCAGGCAGCGAGCCCCGGCAAGCTCACACGCAGAGCTTCGACTGAGAGCGGCAAGGGCTGGCTCCAACGGGGAGGCCGTGCCCAAGCCCCAGGTGGTGAGACTCTGGGAAACAGCGAGGTGCCCCTCCCCTGGGTGCCAGGATCACCACCCATCAGCAGGAGCCTTGGTGGCCCAGCCTGCCCCACCCCACCTCCACTCTGCGCGTCCTCACCGCCCCTGCCCCTGCCCTCGGACCCGTCACTCCCAAAGACATGCTTCAGCCGCCAGGGGAGAACGGCCTGGTGCCCCAGTGGGCCCACAGGAGCGTAACCTGGTACCTGGCACCAAGATGTCCCCGAAGCCCAGTAGGGAGAAGGGCCGGTCACACAGGGCCAGCGGGGAGGCGTTCAGCCTGGGCACCTTCAGGACCATGGGCAGCTGCGGGGACAGGGGACCCGGCTTAGAGCCCCAGGTCCTCCAGTGGCCAGATCCCCGCCAGCAGGCTATGCTGCCACCCCCGAGCCTCGGGCAGGAGCGTCCCCACACCCCTGCCGCTCGCCCTGCCGGCAGGACAGGCCGAAGACACCCACCTTCTCGTGGGTGGCCGAGTCTGAGGGGCCAGTGGCCACTTCCACCATGATGCTGTTTCCGCTCTACGGAGAGGGCCTGTGTCAGGGGCTGGGCGGGCTCGCTGTGGGGGGTGGGGCGGGCTCGCGGTGTGGGGGGCGGGGCGGGCTCGTGGTGTTGGGGGACAGGCCGTGGTGAGACGAGACCCTACCTTGGTCAGGAAGGGCGTGATGAAGACAAAGAACACGTCGTAGGTGAAGAGCACCAGCAGCAGCAGCGTGCAAGCCTGGGGACCAGATGCCTGTCAGGGGCTTGGAGCTGTGCTCGGGGCACCCAGAGCCCCGCACCTGGTCTGAGGCTCTGATCATGCCATCTTGAAATTCTGACGCGCCACGGAGGCCCGCAGGCAGTCCTGTCCCAGCCCAGAGCGTCTGTGGGTCCCCCAGCCCGCCCCCGTGCACGGAAACCACCTCCAGGACACACGCCTCCACCTCCTCGCTTTTTCCTCTCCCTCCCCGAAAGGATCCACGCTTCCCTGTCGGGACGAAGCTTTTACTACAAAACGCTCAGCCCCAGGGGTGTTCGCCAAGCTGGGGCCGGAGTTCCAGGAGGGAGCACACGTCAGACCGAGGGGTTCTGAGTGACGCAGGAGACACCCGTGAACAGGGAGGGGCGGGGGCAGGGAAGCGTGACTGCTGTTTAGGTTCCTGAAGGTTTCTGAGTGCTGGATGGGAGTCCCAGCCCTGCTCTGGGGAGCCTGCCCCCTGCCCCCGATTCAGGCAGGTGTCCCCAGGAGACCAGCTTGCAGGACCTGCCTGGGCTTTCAGGCCGTGACCCTCACGTCGAGGCCACGGAGCAGTCAGCACCACGTGCTCAACGCCAAGCCGGCCTGTCACCCTGCCTGCAACCCCAGCCGCTCAGGGGCTGCCCTCGCCCAGCTGGCACAGGGCGCCCCCAGACACAGCCGCCGCTCCCGCCCGCTGCAGAGCCTGACCTTAAACGTCGGCAGGCGGATGGTTTTCAGCATGTAGAGGCAGAAGGCGATGCCCAGAGCGTCTTGCAGGACCCAAGCCCACCTGGGGGACAGAGCAGCATCAGTGCCAAGCACAGGCTCTGGGGCAGCTTGAACCCACGCCGGCCTTGCCCTGCGCTGACATGGCTGGGACCCCACCTCTTCGGGCCTCAGCCCCAACCGTCACAAGCTGTGATCCCGCCCACCTGGCCCCAGAAAGGCCACAGTTGAGCAGGTGACACCAAGGGACACAGGCATGACACCATGAAGCGTGGCTCAGAGGCAGCACAGGAATATTTTTTGGTCACTGGGGACCCAACCCGTGGGATGGACATGCGTTGGGTGGATATGCCTGCCCAGCCCTGTGCGGACCGGGGCCACCATTGTAGGGAAGGGCCGAGGCGCTATGTCTGCTAAGCTTGAGTGTATCTGTGACAACATGTTTTCAGCCACGTGGAACACTGGTGCTCCTACTGCCTGCACTCACACACGTGCTCACACACAGGGGTGGGGGCTGCGGGTGGCCCCAGTGAGCCCCGAGCCTGAGGCCTTGGGGCCCTGGGATGCAGGGCGGGCACAGCAGATATGCCGGGGTCTCCCCAAGTGGCCACCGGGACTGGAGACGTGGCAGGCAATGAGCAGGGCACAGCAGGAGGGGCCGGGGGCACCCAGTACTGCTGAATGCCCGGGGGACCACATGGACAATGGGGGCTGGGGGACACTGGGCCCTTAGCCCCGTACAACGCCCCCCATGTGTCCATCCAGGAGGCAGCAGGCTTTCGGCCCCTGATAGCACCACCCCCATGTCCGTCCTGGGGCCCACCCCACCAGTGCCCAGCGGGAGGCAGCTGGCTCTCAGCCTTGGACAGCGCCCCCTCCATGTCCATTCTGGGGGCCATGGCACCAGTGCCCAGCGGGAGGCAGCCGGCTCTCAGCCCTGAACAGCGCCCCCTCCATGTCCATTCTGGGGGCCATGGCACCAGTGCCCAGCGGGAGGCAGCCGGCTCTCAGCCCTGAACAGCGCCCCCTCCATGTCCATTCTGGGGGCCATGGCACCAGTGCCCAGCGGGAGGCAGCCGGCTCTCAGCCCTGAACAGCCCCCCCTCCATGTCCATTCTGGGGGCCATGGCACCAGTGCCCGGTGGGAGGCAGCCGGCTCTCGGCCTTGGACAGCGCCCCCTCCCGTGACCTTCCTGGGGCTACGGCACCAGCGCCCAGCGGGAGGCAGCCGGCTCTCGGCCCTGAACAGCCTCCCCACCCCGTGTCCGTCCTGGGGGCCATGGCACCAGTCCCTGGCAGGAGGCAGGAGGCAGCCGGCGTCTCAACGCAGATTCCAATCACGCTTGTGGCACCAGACAGCCCCGGCTCTGTCCAGACCCCATGAAACGGGCACCGTGAGCACGGGGCCGGGGCCGGGGCCAGCGCTGGAGACCGCGCCGCGCCGTGTTGGGGGCTGTTAATAAGCGAGGCGCTGACCTGGCCCGGGCTGCTCCCACGGCCTCAGGGGCGTCTAAGGACAGCGCCACCCGCCCTCTTGCCATCCTGCTCCCTCCTGGCCCCGCCCTTCCCGACTCACTGGTCCTCGTTGCGGAAGACGCCCCACACCACGCTGACAGTGACACAGGCCAGCGCCAGCAGCAGCATGCGGACCTGCGGGCGCTTGCGGAAGTAGGGCAGGCTGTTGTCGGGCACCCTGCGGGCGGGAGCAGGCAGTGAGGCCCCCCGACCACACCCCCACCCCTCCCACCCGCAGGCAGAGGGGCCCCTCAGCTCCCTGTTCAAAGCTGCCCCCGCCGCCTGGCCCTGACGCCGCCTGAACCCCCGCCCTGCCCTGCGCCGGGCTCCACAGGCGGGGCCCAGGGAGCGGGGCGCCCCCCTCAGGGCTGAGCAGGTCGACGCCCTGGGCTCACCTGCACCTGCCGAAGGGCAGCCTGCGGACCGCGGGCGCCAGGCAGCTGTAGAGGCCGGTGGAGGAGGCCAGGCAGAAGACCGCGATGACGGCATAGACTGCGGCGGGCAGAGCAGCGTGAGGGGCAGGGGCACGCGGAGGGGAGGGTGGTGCCGACCCGCCAGGCCCCCGCCGTGGCTCAGCGACCGCGGCACTGATTAAAGGCTGGGCAGTGCGGGGCCTGAATGGGCCCTTGTTGTGGCGGCCGCCCCGGGACAAGGCCTCCATTCACAGCTCGCGGCCGGCTGCTTGAGTGGGAACCCGGGGGCTCTCAGGGCCTCAGTCTCCACACAGGTGGGACAGACACACCGCGTGAGGGCGGGTCCCGGCCAGGGGGGACACTGAGGTGGTCACAGAAGCAGTAGAGCACCCCCCCACAGTGAGGACAGGTCCCGGGGTCCCTGAGGGGCGCACCAAGGGGGTTGTAGAAGCAGTAGAGCACCCCCCACCCCAGTGAGGGCGGGTCCCGGGGTCCCCGGGGGGTGCACCGAGGCGGTCGTAGAAGCAGTAGAGCATCCCCCCCAGTGAGGGCGGGTCCCGGGGTCCCCGGGGGGCGCACCGAGGCGGTCGTAGAAGCAGTAGAGCAGCACCAGCATGGAGCAGCACATGACCACGAACACGCAGATCATGACGGGGGTCACGTCCACTGCCTCATCCTCCTGCTTCTCGAGCCCGTCGTCCCGCTTGTGCTTCATGTACCTCCTGTGGGAGATGGCAGTCAGGGTGGCCCCCCTCACAGCTCCCGTGAGGACCCAGCAGGCCCCCTGACCACGGAGGACGGCCTGCAGCCCTGACCTCAGCAGAGCACCCCACCTCAGAGGGCACAGGGCCTGTGGACGAGCCCCCAGGTGTGTTCACAGAGGCCACGTTCCAGCAGGTTCTCTAGCTGACTGGGGAGTAGGATCCGGCCACCCCCTTCCCAGCACTGTTACCTCCACATTTCCATTTCCCACACGTTAAAGGGGGGGGCTTCGCCAGGAAAGGAGAACACGCACGCACACGACACGTACATGTGTGCATACCCGACAGATACATGTATACCATGCGCCCATATATCGACGCTCACATCTACACACAACACGGACACTGAGCGCGCGCACACGTGCACTCAGATAACACGCGTGTGCGTGTACACATATAACGTGCACACACGAGCACACCATGCTCACATGCTGCACAGACACGCACGTACACCGCGTGCACACACGCAGGCACCCACGGCGCGCCGGCGCGGGGCACTCACCTCCTCACGTCGCGGCTCCCGGCCCAGTAGCCCCCGATGGCGACAGTGCCCACCGCCATGATGAAGATGATAACCATGTTGTAATCCAGCACGGGCTCGTTGGGCGCGTACAGCGCCGCCTTCACCGCTCGGCCAAAACTCTGCCTCGGGGAACGTGCCAGAGCTCAGCGCCGGGGCCACCCTCCTCCTGGGGCTCCCAGCCAACCCCCAGACCCCAAGTCTGTCCCGTCACCCACCGTGGAAAACTGAGACCACGTGTCCACATGAGCCTGGGAGACCCACTCACCCCCGCTCCTGACCCTGAAGAAGCTGCCTCTGACGGAACACATTTCCGCAGCCAGGGCGGGACAAAGGGTCCCTCCCGTTTATGTAAACGCAAACCCTGATCCCAGTCGTACATGCGTGCGTGTGCGTGTGTGCATGTGCAGGAGAGCTGGGGGGCCCTGGAGGGGGAGGAGGGTGGTGGCGGGCCACCTTGAAAATGTCCAGCGTGTCACGGTGGCTAAGCAGGGCCACGGGGATGCCGATCTCCTCATACTGTGTCTTGTTGCCTCCGGGGGGCACCTAGGGGCCGGGAGTGGGAGGAAGGCCACAGTGGGGCTGCGCTCCTGACTCGCGGGGCCAGGCAGCCCGTGGCAGAGCTGGCTCCCTCTAAGGTCAGGGTCCTGTGTGGGCCTCTGTTAGACTGTCAGCAGCCGCCCAGGAGCGCCCTGACGAGAAGCTGACTCAGTTATCCCATGCTCGACGTTAACAAGTGTTTGTCCCGGAAGTGGACCCTCCCTCTCTGTGAGGCTGGGGGCTCCTGGCCCCCCTGGCCTGAGCTCCTGTCCCTTCTGCCCACCACTTCCTCTGGCCCCGGCCTGGGTCAGCTTCAGAACGCATCCCACACATGGTGGGGCAGATGACAGCTGGTCTGTGTGCAGGGCCAGGCTCGGTGGGGGGCCTCGTCTGGTGCCTGCCCCCAAGGCACAGCAGAGCACGAGGGGCCCCGACATCCATCCTCCTCCCCTCACCCCCTGCACTGGGCTCACCAGGCCCAGCACTATCAGCAGTGAGCGCCTGCCCGCCCTGGTCACGTCGCCTCTCCTCCCTACCTCAGCCGCCCCGGGGCCCCCCGCTCTGCCCTCCTGTACCCCAGCCACCCCGGGGCCTCCTGCTCTATCCTCCCGTACCGCAGCCGCCCTGGGGCTTCCTGCTCTACTCCCCTCTGGAGGCAGGAAGAGGCCAGAACCTAGTGCACCAGCCCTGCCCCCACCGGGTGCCTGCCATCAGAGCCTCCTCGACAGAGCCGGGCACCAGCCCTGCCCCCACCGGGTGCCTGCCATCAGAGCCTCCTCGACAGAGCCGGGCACCAGCCCTCCTCACACACCCCGGCCCCCCATCCAGTGTCCATCCCTGGTCAGCAAGGCCCCGGCGTCCACAGCAGAGCCTGGCCCTGCACAGAGTGGGGAGGTACCTCTGCCCACTGCTGCCCAGGAGAGCTGCTGCGCCCACACCTGCCCGCCAGGGGCCGTACCTACCAGCTTCTCACGGCTGACGATGAGTAGTCCACGCGCCCCACTGCCCTGGGCCAGCCGCACTTTCTCATAGAAGGTGCAGTTGCCCCGCGCCACCAGCGGGATCTGGTTGCTGAAGCCCCCGGTGGGGAGGTCGGCGGGCGAGCAGAGCACCGAGGCCGACCAGTCCTGCAGCTGCAGCAGAGGCTGGGGGACGGGGGTGGGGGTCATGCACTGTGCAGAGCACCTGGGACCCACCCCAGGCTAGTTCTGCCCAGACAATGGCTAAGTCTACAGGCAGGGCCAGCCGCTGGCAGGGGAGCAGGCCACGGGGAGGGGCTGAGGGCAGGGGAGTGTGCTGAGGGCAGGAGAGCGAGCAGGGGTGTGGGCTGTGGGCAGGAAAGTCAGCAGGGGAGCAGACTGAGGGCAGGGGGGCAGGCCACAGGCAGGGAGGCAGCTGCCTTCTCGGTGAAGATGTGACCCACCCCACACCACGGCCCTCACACTGTCTCCCTCTGGGTCCCTCAGGGCTGCACAGGGCGAGGGGAGGGGCTGAAGTCACGCCCTCAGGGCCCAGCACCAGCTGCTTGCCTCCAGGAAGCCCACTGTGCCCTCAGGGACTGGGGCCTGAGGCCCTCCACCCCCCCGGCTCCGGCTCAGACTCCCGGATAGATGGGCGCCTGGTCTCCGTACTCTAGCCTTTATCCCTGAGGACTGCAGCCTCTAGAGGGTGTTCATAGCCCAGAACACCAGGCCCAGCCCGGAGAGGTGGGGGCTCCCCCCAGGACGGACCCCGGGCCCTGTGGACGCTCACCGCCTTGCCGAGGTCGTGCGGCAGGTGCGCCCACTGCGGGTTGTAGAGGACGCAGTAGTCCCGGCCGCGGGGGCCGCCTGACTCGGAGACCACGTGCACCATCCCGTACTCACAGGCCACCTGCGGGGTGGGCCGCCGGCATCAGGACACCCGGGGGGGGAGGGGGGCCCACGGTGCTCAACAAAGGGTGACCGCTGTGCCCCATCAGGTTTGGGGTGGGGACAGGTGGGCAATTGCCATGGGGGGACCGGGCGGGGGGGAAGTGAGCCTCCCTGGAACCAGACCTGTCTGTCCCCACGCCGCCTCACTGGCTCCCACTCTGCATGTCCGTGAAATGAGGACCACCCGCCTCCTGGGGCCCTCCGGGGTCATTGGGCCCGGGAATGCCGGCGGCTCCCCCTGGAGGCAGGACAGCAGGGCCACAGCGAGCGCCCAGGCCCCCTGCAGGGCGCTGTGTGCCCAGGCTCAGGTAGCCCCCTCTGGCCGGCGTCTCCTCCCTTTACAGGGTGACGGCAGCTGTCTGGGCTCCGGGCACGTAGCACCCAACGGCTCCCGTCCGCACAGCGGCTCCAAGCAAAGGACCCAGAGTCCCCACCCCAGCACGTGCCAGTCGGTGTGATCCCACGGTGCTGGGGCCAGGTTCCGGCTGCTCCACCACACGCAGGTCAGGATGAGGGCAGCCCCACTTCCGGGTCTGGAAAGACCCCCGGGCCTGCAAGAGGGCGACGGGCCCCAGGAAAGCACCTTGTGCTAGATACCACGTCACACCGCAGCCCTCGGGGACGTCCCCAAGGCTTCATCCCTGGAGTCTGAGGCACACTGCTCTCTGTGCCCCTGTGGCCCCCATCCTGCAGCTCCTCTTCCCGTGGGCCAGGGATGGGCACTCTGCTCCTCGGGGTTCCCTGGTCCCACCCTGGTGACAAATGATGGCAGCTGCTCACGTGGCCCGGATGAAGGCGGATAAGCCCTGCCGCTGGGGAGGTCTAGGGCACAGGAGGTGCTTCACCAAACGCAGGCTAAGGCGCCGGGGGTCTCACAGGCCCCGAGGTGCTTCACCAAACGCAGGCTAAGGCGCCGGGGGTCTCACAGGCCCCGAGGTGCTTCACCAAACGCAGGCTAAGGCGCCGGGGGTCTCACAGGCCCCGAGGTGCTTCACCAAACGCAGGCTAAGGCGCCGGGGGTCTCACAGGCCCCGAGGTGCTTCACCAAACGCAGGCTAAGGCGCCGGGGGTCTCACAGGCCCCGAGGTGCTTCACCAAACGCAGGCTAAGGCGCCGGGGGTCTCACAGGCCCCGAGGTGCTTCACCAAACGCAGGCTAAGGCGCCGGGGGTCTCACAGGCCCCGGGGTGCTTCACTAAACGCAGACTAAGGTACCAGGGGTCTCACAGGCCCCGAAGCAGGGTCAGCAGTCCCCGTCCCCAGCTCCCCCAGCGGGAGGGCACCCCTCAATCAGCACTACACCCTTCCCCACAGGCCCAGCGGTCAGTCAGAGCCCTTGGCATCGAGCCAGGCTCTGCATGGAGCCCTCTGAGAGGGCGCAGGTTCCACGGCAGGGGTCCGAAGCCTACAGCCCGCAGGCCAAACCAGCCCGCTTCTGCTTGTGTAAATAAAGTTTTATGGGCACACAGCTGTGCCCACTCGTGTACCCACAGTCTGTGGCTTTCTCACTATAATAGCCGAGTAGTTACGACAGAGACGTGTGGCCAGCGGAGCAGAAGGCGCTGACTGTCTGACCCTTCCCATGGAACCTTTACTGAGGCTGCTCCACGGGATCTAGACTGGGGGTGAAAAGTACGTTCGTGTAACACGGGAAAGGACAGAAACTGCCTTTTACAGAGGTCATTTAAGGGTGCGAATCAGGCTTCGTGGACTGTCCTCCCCCAAATCGGCAAAACAAACTGGCTTTCTCTTGAAAAAGGAGCACGTGCTTTTACCAAACACCAGAGAGGCACCGTTCTTCTTGCCTGCTGAGTTACAGGAGCTGGGAGAAGGACACACATTCCACAAATACTCTGAGCTCCGGGCTGGTCCAGCCGTGTTCACACAGGCCCACAGACGGCACATCTGCCTTCTCACAGCTCCAAAGCGGGGACAGCACCCTCCAGGGAAACTACAGAAGTGCCACGAAAGGGGCCGATTTCCAAGACACCAAGGAGCCAGGCTGTGGGGCAGTCTTTCTTCAAGGAAACCAGTAAACCACTGGCTGTGGAGTCAACCCCACGTGTCAGAGCAGAACAGGGCTCCACAGGGTTTTCAGTGGCTGAGCTTTTGGAAGTAGGTCACCAGGCCTTTCTTCCGAGGCGCCTCTTGGTGGACTTGAACCTCCGACCTCTCAATGAGCAGCCGAGCGTGCTCACCCGTTGCACCACCAGGGGACTGTTCCTTCCCAGAAGACTTGGTGAAATCATCAGGACCCAGAAATCATGGGAAAAAGATGTGAAGATGGAGGGGGGGCAAGGCTGGCGCGGGACGGGGGGGCAGCTGTCATCTTCCATCTCATATGTGTCTCACGGTAACTGGGGTGGGGAGTGACAGTGGGAGAGGTCACTTTTCTCGTCCAAGGTCACAAGACGGTGGCCTGTGAATTCAGGACTGTCACCGAGCAGCCTCCACCCGGTGGGAGAGTTAATCTTACTCCTGGGAGCCTGGAGTCCAATACACCCATTCCACTGCAGGACGGACAGGACGCCCCATGGCACCAGACTATGCCCACGAGGGGCCACAGCCGGGGTGTGGGGAGAGCAGGGCCCACTGCTCTCTCTGAGCTGCCGAGACTCTCCGTAGCCAACTCCCCAGCACTGTGGGGCCCCCCTCCATGGACTCCGCCCGCCCTGACCCTCGGCTTGGAGCCACGCCCCCAACCAGCCCTTCCCTGCCGCCTCCCTTCAGGTCCATCTGAACGGCCTTTCTCTGGTGTCAGCTCTCCCTCCTGTACACAGACCACACTCGTCAAATAATCATCAGCTCTGGCACCTCCTGGCCTTGCTCATGCTGCTCCCGCTGCCTACAACACCCTTCCTCTCCCTTCCCAACCTAGCAAACTCCTATTCATTCTTCAAAACCCTCCTCCGGTGGCACTGCTTCTGAAGAGCCTTCCCAGGCAAATTCGCCAATCATGCCCTCCATGGCACTCCCATGATTTTTCCACCTCTTGCTTTCCGAATCTCACACAACACGTCTTGAGAGCTCAACATTCTTGCCCTCAAAGTGTTACAGGCTGGTGGGCGAGGGGAAAGAGTAAACAGGCGGGTACCACGTGCTCAGTGCTACAACCGAGGCAGTGAGGGGGGCTGGGGAGGGGGTGCCCTAGAGAGCTTCTGAGAGGGAGGAACAGGCAAGTGGAGACCGGAAGGGTGACTAGGGATGAACCAGGCCATTGTGCAGGAAGCAATTTCCAGGGTAAAGGAAAAGCCCAGAGAGAAAAGTGCCACCTATAAAACCCGCATCCTGTCTGAGGGAGTCAGGAAGGGAGGGAGGGAGTGGCTCTGGGAGCAGTCACACCACAAAGACCTTTCTAAAGGCGACGAGATGTTCTGCGCGAAGGCTCTCATCTGGAAGCAACAAGCTCTGACCGCTTTTGGAAAACGGCCCCTGCTGCGTGGAGTGGACTGGGGGCGGCGGAAGCGGGGTGAGAGTGGCCACAGGGAGAGCCGAGGGGGCGCTCCAGCAGAGCTGGTGGTGGACAGGCTCCGGAGACGTGTGAAGGAAGAGTTAGCGTTGTCAGGGAGGAGGACTCAAGGTTAACGAGCAGCAGCGAGGTCTGGCTGATCGGCGCACCATTCCCAGAGCTGCTACGTAACCCCGGAAAGAACCAGGGTTTGGAAAAAAGATGCACTTAGGAGGACAGCAGCTACTCGTGGCCCGTGCCCCACGAGAAGCTGAGACCTTCAACATTAAGCGACAAAGAAACAACACACTCAACCTTTGGCTAATCTACACAACTCCACTCTTGCCCCCCTTTTGCAGACAGGCAACTGGCGCTCAAAGCGGGCAACTCCCTTCTCCAAGGTCACCGAGTAAAAGATGGGCGTAGGATTCCCTCCAGCCCGGGGCTGGGCTCTTAGCTGCCCCTAGACGCTGCCCGGCATGGGGTCCCGCGCTGCCCCCTCCGGGGCCTTTCCCACTCCCCTTGGGGCGGGTGCTAGCATCATGCTCATTTCGCATAAGAAGAAACTGAGGCTCGGAGAGGCTCAGCCACCGGGCCAAGGCCGCAGAGCCAGAGAGGGGCGTCCCGGGCGGCGGATGGGGAAGACCCCGAGACGGACAAGCAGACTCGGGGAGGAGAGGACAGGGGTCCACGAACCTCAGCCCCGTTCGGAACTGAGTGATGCTGCAGCCAGGGGGGATTTCCGTGGCGAGGAAGGAGACGAGCCGGGGAAGAGCCTGCACGGTTACTCCGGGCCCCACACCCGCGAGGCTGGAGCGCGGGGGACGCGGGTCCCCGAGGCTGCCCCCAGCCGGACGCCGCGGGGTCCCGAAAGCGTCCCCAGGGGCGCGGGGCAGGGGGAGCCGCAGCCCTCACCTGGGCCACGAGGAGGAACAAGGCCGCCCAGAGCCGCGCCAGCGCCGCCGCCGCCGCCACAGCCATGTCAGCTGGTCCTCACCGCAGCGGTCGCCTGATGTTTCCCAGCAACGCCCCGGGGCGCCGCGGCGCGCAGGCGCGGGGTTGAGCGGCGCCTGTGCGCGCGTGGGTGACGTCAAAG
Organism: Trichechus manatus latirostris; assembly: GCF_000243295.1. Lineage (NCBI taxonomy): Eukaryota > Metazoa > Chordata > Mammalia > Sirenia > Trichechidae > Trichechus > Trichechus manatus. Next base: position 13,103,436 of record NW_004443993.1, read on the forward strand.
GGCGCGCCGGCGGTGCCTGCGCAGAGCGGCGCGGCGCGGCAAGATGGCGGTGAGCGTGCGGAGGGGCCCGGCGGGCGGCGTGGGGCTGGCGGGGCGTGCTCCCCGCGTGACGCGCTCTGCTTTCCTCGCAGGACAAAGAGAAGAAGAAGAAGGAGAGCATTTTGGACTTGTCCAAGTACATCGACAAGACGATCCGGGTGAAGTTTCAAGGAGGCCGCGAAGGTGAGGCGGCCGCCGCCAGCACCTTCCCTTAACGATCTAAGATAATTAACAAACGATAATAACAACTTAACTCTTAGGCAGCGCTTTCTCCGCGTAGGCAGTGCTTTAAGCGCTGCATGGGAACTAACTTGTGCAGTCCTTCTAACAACGCCGGGAGGCAGATGCCGTTGTGCCCATTTTGCAGATGGGGAAATTGAGGCTCGGAAAGGGGAACAGACTTAACCCAAAGTCACACTGATGCAGCCGCGATTGGTATTCACGAGTTTGCCTCCTATGCGGTCCTGTCCCTCCAGCTCCCGCCCAGGGGCTTCCGTTCCTGCTCGCCCGACATCAGAGTTCCCCAGCCGGGGACGGGGGCTAGATCGTTTTCTGGGCTGGGGCCGTCCTGTGCACCGTAGAGGCTTAGCAGCATCCCTGGCCTCCACCCACTCGATACCAGTAGCAACCCCTCCCCTTGAGTGATGACAACTACACATGTCTCCAGCTATTGCCAAGTGTCCCCTCGGGTGGAATCGCTCCTGGTGAAGAACCCCAGCCCTGCAGTCAGTCTCCACTCATTAAGCAGAGGGGTCTGTGAAAAACAGAACTTGAATCTCCTTGCTCCCTGCTTAAACCCTCCTTGGCGCCCCATTGTGCTAAGGTGAAGTCCAGACCTGTATGGCTGAGTTATGTATCCAGCACCTGACAGCCACAGGGCTGGAAAGGCACACGTTTGCTCTCTGCCTGGAATACTCTCGAACTGCCAGGTTAACCTGCTCCGATCTCAAAGGCATTTGCTCTGGGAAGCCTTCCCGGATTGTCCACCTCAGGTCAGGCCCCTTTGTTTTAAGCTTCTAGTAGCACCTGCCCTGAAGATACTGGGGGCTCAGCGATAGAGTTCTTACCATCCATGTGGGAGACCCTGGTTCAATTCCCGGCCCATGCACCACGTGTGCAGCCACCACTTGTCTATGGAGGCTTGCTTGCGTGTTGCTGTGATGCTGAACAGGTTTCCACAGAGCTTTCAGACTAAGGTGGATTAGGAAGAAAGGCCTGGCAATTGAATTTTGAAAATCAGCCAGTGAAAACCCCGTGGATCCAAACGGTCTGATCCACAGCTGATTGTGGGGATGGCCCAGGACCAGGCAGCGTGTTGTCTTCATTGTGTGGCATAGTCTGGGCGGCTGAGGGCAGCTAACAACAAGCACCCGTCACAGTTGGCAGCTTTATGCTTGTTAGTGTGATGCTTAACTCTGCCCCAAAGGAATCTGTTGGCAAGGTGGTACTTCTCTAAGGGCAGGACTAGGTCAGGTTTTGCTCACTGCCTGCGGGCAGTGCAGGCTCCCCGTGTGCCCAGCCCCGCGCCCAGTGCCTGGCTTGCGTTATTGCCTTTGATGCTCGCCTGAACCGTGTGACCTGGCTGTCTTTATGAGCCCGTTTCACAGACAAGGAAGGAGCCGTGCTGGGGCAGCGGTTCAGCACTTGGCTGCTAAACGAAAGGTCGGCGGTTTGAACCCACCAGCCACTCTGCGGAAGAAAGACCTGGCCATCTACTCCCGTAGAGATGACAGCCTAGACAGTTCTCTGGGGGCAGTTCTGCTGTGTTCTGCAGGTTCACTGTGAGTCGGAATGGACTCAGTGGCAACGGGTTTGTAGAGGAGGAGCCTGAGGAGGTCATGCAGTGGAAGGGTGCAGAGCCAGAGCTCAAACCCGGGCAGTCAGGTGGCCGTCCGCACCAGGGACGGGCAGACTTCTCCCTCAAGGGCCAGACAGGGAATATCTTCAGTTTGCAGACCAGGCAGTCCCTGTCCCGCTGACTCGCCTCGGCCACCACTTGCTCATTTGTCTTGTTCTGCTTGGAGCTGGCCGTCACTGTCTTCAGAACTCCTCCTTATGCCCCCCAGTCCCTGACTCCCTCATCCTTGGAAAGGTGGGCCCTTGCATCTGTGTCTTTTGTTGGGGGGAGGGTGTGAATCTGCCTGGCCCCGGGCACTGAGGATACTCATTGAAAGGACAGATGTTGATCTCATGCCTTCTCGTTTCTCCCTTCTGTCGGGTGATTTCTACAAGCCAGTGGAATCCTGAAAGGGTTTGACCCCCTCCTGAACCTCGTGCTCGATGGCACCATTGAATACATGAGAGGTGAGCACAGGCCTTTTCCTTTTTGTTTGAAACGTACAGAATCGATGTCTAAGTTATGGGTATGAAGCTGCGTTCCATCCCCCACTGGCCCTGGCGTTCCTGCGAAGCCTGTGGAGCTCATGGTCTCAGGAGTCAAAAAAAATGTTCTGCCAGCACATGCAGTGGTTTTTCGGTGCTTGTTACGTATTGCTGTTGAGTCAGTCCTGACTCACAGTGATCCTGTAGGACAGAGAAGAACTGCCCCGCAGGGTTTCCAAGGAGCGGCTGGTGGATTTGAACTGCCAACCTTTTGATGGGCAGCCAAGCTCTTAACCACTGTGCCACCAGGGCTCCGGCTGCCTGTTAGGTACCTAAAATGTGCTGGGCCTGGTTAGAAGGACTATGAGGGAAGGAGACGCTTTGGGACTAGGGAACCTGCCTTGTCTTCTACCACACCTGTCTGTTCAGCTCCAGCTGCTGGCAGAGGGTCTGGGTCCCCAGTGGCCACCCCTCTTTTCCAGAGGACCCTCGTTCCTTTCACTGCCCATTCACCTGCCTCCCCCTCCCTTTCCCCTCCCCCTCATCTTCCCCCCCATCCTCCACAAGGCCCTGCCCAAGTCCCAAGACCCTTCCCCAGGCTCCCTCTGGTCAGGCTCCCCCAGCCCGTCAGCCAACCATTTCTTCAGCTGAGCACGCGGGTGATACAGACAGCTAGGAGGGGACTCGGGGGCCTAGTGGGGACCACTGGGCCCTGGCTGAGGGATGCTGGGGCGCCGGGAGGGTCTTGCCCCTCGGCAGCCCAGCAGCGTGGTTGAGGCAGGACTGACTCTTGTGGAAAGTTCAACAGCTTAGTGCAGCCACAGAGGGCGAGGCGGGCCGGGGAGGGGGAGGCGGGCCGCAGAGGGGGAGGGGGCCGCGGAGGGCCAGGCGGCAGGGCAGAGACGTCCTCTCGGCAGGGAGAGCTGGTTCAGGCCCAGCCACCCACTCCCCGTGGGGCGTCTCGGGGGCCCCTCGCTTTCTTTCCTCCACACTGGGTCTCCAGCTGACCAGGCTGCCAGTTCGGCCTCCCTGGGCAGATGGCTTTCCTCGTCTGTGAGAGGGCAGAGAGGGCAGCCACGCGGGTCGCGGGGAGGTTGCCCGGGCGTCTACTTGTGAGGGGCGCAGACGTGTGCAGTGCCTGGCGGCCCTCAGGTGTGGGCGGTCCACTGCCAGCTACTTTCATGCAGCACCTGCCGAGGGCCTGACGTCCACCCGCGGACCAACCCTGCAGCGCGGTGCAGCCGCCATTGTCCCCACGAGGTCTGATAGTGGCAGAACCAGATTTCAAATCAGGTCCCTGACTTCAGAACCTGAGCCGCCCGGTTCCTGTCTGCGTCTCCCAGTGCTGCTGGAACAGACACCACGAGCAGGCGGCTCTAATGAACAGAAGTTTGCTGTCTCGGACCTCAGGAGGCTGCGAGCCCGCACTCATGGCTCCAGGCGAAGGCCCTCTGTGGGCTCCGGGGACGTCCTTGTCCCTTTCAGCTGCTGTAGCGTTCTTCTCATCCCTTAGCGATCTCTGCGAGGCATCTGTGCTCCCGTCCACGTGTGCTGTCTTCTTTCTGTGCTTATTCTGCTCCCTTTATGTGTCCACAGCGGTTGGGTGTATAAGACATGCCGCTGTGCGTGGAGTAGGGCCTCGTTAACATAACAAAAGGGAGCCCTGGTGGTGCAGTGGCTGAATGAACTGCTAACCAAAAAGGTTGGCATTTGATGGCCCACAGCCCCCACCAGACTGAGTCCAGGACAACTAGATGGTGCCTGACTACCACCAGTGACTGCTCTGACAGGGGTCAAAACACAGAGTCCCAGACGGGGCTGGAGAAAAACGTGGAACAAAATTCTAACTCACAAAAAAAGATCAGACTTATTGGCTTGACAGAGACTGGAGAAACCCCTAGGGTATGGCCCCCGGACACCCTTTTAGCTCACTAGTGAAGTCACTCCTGAGGCTCACCCTTCAGCCAAACATTAGACAGGCTCATAAAACAAAATGAGACCAAAGGGGCACAACAGCCCAGGGACGAGGATGAGAAGGCAGGAGGGGACAGGAAATCTGGTAGTGGGGAACCCAAGGTCAGGAGGAGAGAGTGTTGACATGTCGTGGGGTGGGCAACCATTGTCACGAAACAAAACGTTTATTGTTTAATGAGGAACTAGTTTGTGCTATAAATCTTCATCTAAAGTTCAATAATAATAATAACAACATTAAAACGGAGGGAAAACAAAAGAGGTTAGCGGCTTGAAGCCAGCAGCAGGTCTGCAGAAGAAAGGCCTGGCGATCTGCTCCCCTAGAGATGACAGTCTAGGAAACTAGGGGGCAGTTCTGCTCTCACGTGGGGTCTGCGGGAGTCGGCATCGACTCGACAGCACACAGCCACGACATAGAAAACTCTTCCCAAGTGGGAGCCCGTCCACAGAGCGGGAGTCAGGGTTTTCACACGTATTTTGGGGACACAGTTGAGTCCGTGACAAGCCTCTCCCAGCACCGTGTGAGAACAGTAGGGGGGACTTTTCATTGCCCAAAGCCTCGCAGCAGCTCTTCCGGAACCTCCTGCCACCCCGTCACCCCACGGCTGACAGCCTCGTTTGACCAGCGCCACAGGGCCTTCTGGGACTTCCCAGAAACCAGGAGTCCTGCTCGTGTTTATTTCAGCCGCCATATGGGAACTGAGCCCCAGGGGCCCCTGGCGGCTCGGTGCCCCTAATTAGCTGTGACCTGGTACTGCCCGCCTCCTCTGGGGCACGTGTCCTCATTGCAGAATGGAGGCAGCTGTTTCCAGAATGCTCCTCCCGACACTAACAGTCTGTGGGCCACCCCGGGGGGAAAGGCTTCCCGCCTGGGTCACTGCAGCCTCCGGGTGGCCTCTCGGAACGGCACTCGGCTCACTGGCTGGCCTACAGGAGGTGGTCACCTCTGGGCACAGCTCCTCTAAGGTCAGGGGTTGACCCCAGCCCTCGTGGGATGGGAGGTGGGGAGGAGATTGTGCGGCGACCCTGTTCCCAGACTTGGCCTGCCGGCCAGGCCCCCTCACACCCCTTTAGTGTCCTAGGGCTTCCGTAACAGGAAACACAATCCAAGACCGGGAATTGGTTGTCTCCTGGTTCTGGAGGACAGAAGTCCAATTGAGGACGTTGGCAGGGCCGTTCTCTCTATTTTTCGGGAAGGTCCTTCTCTCTCTCTCTCTCTCAGCTTCTAGTTAGGTGCCGTCGAGTCGGTTCTGACACAGCGACCCCATGTGACAGAGTAGAACTGCCCCACAGGGTATTCCTGGATGTCATCTCTGCGGGAGCAGATTGGGAGGTCTTTCTCCCTGGAAACGCTGGGTAGGCTCGAACTGCCAGCCCCTTGGTTAGCAGCTGAGCGATGAACTGTGGTGCCACCAGGACTCCTTCAGCTTCTGGTAGCTGCCAGCAGTCCTGGCGGGCTGGCATCTGCATCTTCCCACGGCGTCTGTCTTCCCCCTGCGTGTGTCCGTGTCTGTTCTGTGTTCTAAGACCCCACTCAGATGCTATTAGGACTAGGACCCAGGCTACTCCGGTATGAGCTCGTGAACATAAGAAAAGAAAACGCCCATTCCTGAGCAGGGTCCCGTCCACAGGTGTGGGGTCAAGACCATGTGCTTGGGGTATGTGGTTCAGTCCCTAACGTGCCCCTCCTGTCCCCCAGACCCCGATGACCAGTACAAGCTCACCGAGGACACGCGGCAGCTGGGCCTGGTGGTGTGCAGGGGCACGTCCGTGGTGCTCATCTGCCCGCAGGATGGCATGGAGGCCATTCCCAACCCCTTCATCCAGCAGCAGGACGCCTAGCGGGCCGGGGGGCGCCGGGCGGGGCAGAGCGCAAGGCCCTGTTCCGCGGGCTCGGCTACCCCCTCCCGCGCGCCACACCATCCTCCAGAGCAGAAGCTCTTTTGTTTTTGTACAGGTTACTTTTTTGTTTTGTTAATAAAACTGCAAAACTCAGGTGTTGAGGAGCCGTGGGGTCTTACTTTCTGGATGAGAACTGGGTCCGGGGACTGGGTTTGGTCCATCGGGGTCCCTGAGCACCGGAACAGTCCAGGCTGGGTCTGCGGGGCCCATTGTGGGGACAGACAGTGCCTGTAGGCCAGTCCCAGCTCCCCAGAGTCCCGCAGCACTGAGGCTAAGCTGGGGGCAGGAAGGCGGCAGACCCCTACATCACCAGCTAGCCTCTGTCCCAGAAGCCCCCCGAGACCAGGAGCTGCGCCGGATGTTTCCGGAAGGGTGGGACGGGACCCGCTCAGCTTCCTGCTGGGCACAGCCCTGTCTCTGCTCTGCCCGTCAGCACCCCCTCCTCACACGAGCTGGGGGGAACTTGTAAAACCCGGCTGTCCAGGCCACGCCCTGCCAAAAACCTCACCGTAGCTAAAATATAACAGACAGACAAACGGACCTCTAAGTTCCCGCCCTGACGCCCTCTCCGAGGCCCCCCAGCCCTCTCGCTGTCACTGCAGTGCAGACCCCCGGCCACCTTCTCCTGCCCCCGGGCCTTTGTTGCCTTCTCGTCCCAAGACCACATTCCCCAGCCGCCAAGCACCAGTCTGCCCCGTCGCCAGCTGCCGTTGAGTCGGCTCCAACTCGCGGCAACCCGGGACGGAACGCTGCCCGTCCTGCAGCATCTTCACCGTGGTTGGTCTGCTCGCGGCCGTGGCTGCGGCCACTGTGCATTTGCAGCGCCTTCCGCCCTAGGGGGCTTGTCTTCAGCACTGTGTCAGACAGTGTTCAATTGTGAGCCTTAGGGTTTTCACTGGCTGAGTTTCGGAAGTGGATCACTAGACCTTTCTTCCTAGTTCCTAGTCTCGGTCTGAAAGCTCCGCTGAAACCTGTCCACCATGGGTGACCCTGCTGGCATTTGAAATCCTGGTGGCCTAGCTTCCATCACAGTGACACACAGGCAGATGGGTAGCATCCTAAATGCCCCTTCTTAGAAAGGTTGGCTGTTTCCTGGCGCCCACACCCAGGTTCCTAAACTCCGTGTCCTCATTAGGATTCCCAGTCCCCCATTGTGCTCTCCCCACTGGGGCAGCACCTTGTCCGTCTGTCCACCCCTAGGCAGGCCAAGTGAAGGAGGAAAGACAACGAGGGTTCTGGGAGCAAGTCAGGGTCCAGGGCTAACCTGGTGGGAACCGTAGACCAAAATCCAGGAAGAAAGGCCTGGCAATTGACTTACGAAAACCAGCCAGTGAAACCCTAAGCATCCCACTGGCCTGATCTGCAGCCATGGCGGCGGGGGGATGGTGCAGGACCAGGCGGCATTTCCTACCACTGGGGAGGCGGAGGCAGAGGGTGTCCAGGGCCACACAGGAAGCCAGTGGCAGAATGGGGACAGAACTCAAGACTGGGGCCAGATGGCCTTAGGTAATCTGACACCGGCTCGCTCCCTGGCTTATCGGGGATCTGGGCCCGCGGACGGCAGAGCCGCCGGCTTTGCTGGGGCCGGGCGGCATTAGCCCCTTTGGATCCAGGGGATTAATTGTCGGTCCTTGCAGACAACCCGCGTACCTGCTCCTCTCCCTTCCTTCGCTGACTATCCTTGCCATCTGGCCTCCCCATGCTGGATGGGGGAGAGGCCATCACTGCCGGGCCGGCTCGGGGGCCGCGGGCTCCAGGGGAGGACGGGGCAGTGGGGTTCAGGATGCCCCCTGTGCTAACACTCGACCTGCCACGCGTGCTGTTGGGGAGCAGTCACCCCTGTGTCCACTGACAAACTGGGGGAGCCGGACACCGAGTGGGGGAGTGACACGGGAGGGGCAGAGAGCCCAGTCTTTAGAGTGGTCTGCCCCCCAAATCCACGCTCTGTCCACGTGGGACACCCGGCCTGCCCTGTCTGAGGCCGGACACAAAGGCGAAGTCCTCGGGGTCGCTGCGGGATGACACAGCCTGAGGCCTCAACCCCCCGGTGAGAGAGAGGGGCGGGGGTGCGGTCTGGCTTTCCAGGGCCTTCTAGCTTCTCTCCGAGGGAAGCACATTAAAGAAGAAAAGACAACTGCCATCCGGTCAACGCCATGTGTGTCAGAGGAGAACTGTGCTCCGTCGGGTTTTCAGTGGCTGAGTTTTTAGAAGGTGATCGCCAGGACTTCCTTCCAGGGCACCTCTGAGTGGCCTCGAATCACCAGCCTTTCACTTAGTAGCCAAGTACGTTAACTGTACCCCTAAAACAGCCCCCCAGGCTCCAGGCCTCGCTGTCCACCCACTGCGTGCCTCCCAGCAGTCTGACGGGGCCAGAAGCAGCTCTCTGCAGCCACAGTGTCCTGGGCTCAAATCCCCTCCCACCGCTTGCTGTGTGGCTCAGGGTGAGTGTTCCAGCCTCTCTGAGGTTCCGTTCCTTCTCTGTGGCTGGCCGTTGGGCCACAGTTGTGTGGGGAGACAATTAAGAGCACAAAACCCTGTGTTCGGTCCCAGAGGTGAGAAGAGAATGCCGGGGAAGTCCAGGAGGGGAGACCCAGTTTCCTGAGGACCAGGCAGAGCTCCCCAGAGACGAGCTACAGGGAGCTTGCTGCGCTTACCCCTATCTGCCCTGCTGTCAGCTGTCGTGGAGTTGGCCCCGACTCACTCACGGCAACCCCATGCACCTCCCCACACCATCCCCGTGATTGGGTGCAGATTGGACCATTGTGATCCATGGGGTTTTCATTGGCTGATTTTCAGAAGTCAATCACCAGGCCTTTCTTCCTAGTCTTTCTTAGTCTGGAAGCTCTGCTGAAACCTGTTCAGCATCCTAGCACCACACAAACTCAGTGACAGACGGGTGGTGGCCGCACATGAGGTGCATTGGCCGGGAATCGAACCGGGGTCTCCTGCATGGAAGGCGAGAATTCTACCACCGCGCCACCACTCCCCCTTGACCACGATAATACTTACGATATAACACCATTTACTTCAAATCTTAATTTTTAGGAAGAGCTTCTGTTTCTATGCATATGTGTGTAGAGAAGGATCTGGAAGTTTCCGTGCAGAGCTGGCATTGAAGATAGTGGCCAAAGGGGAATTAGCCTGCTCTGTGTGTCTGAACACGAGGAGAGGTGAGTCAGAGACAGAGGGAGGAATGGACAGGAGAGACAGGTCTGGAGGGACAAGGAAAAGCAGAGACAAGAGGCGGGGACTGAGAAACGAGGACACCGCGGACCTGAGACACTGGATCCCCGGCCCTCCCCCGCCCTCCTGGCCCCGGGATAAATCCCCGGCCCAGCCCAGTCCCCTGCCCACTCGCCCGCCTGCCCGCCATGCCGTCACGAGGCAGCCCACTGAGCCCAGCCCGCATCCCGCCCTTCGAGCTCCCCGGCCACCGGCAGCCCAGGCCGCAGAACAGGGCGCAGGCCTTGCGGCCCTCAGACTGGGCCCTGCCCCACGTGCGCACCGTCACCACGGCCCACGGCTTCCAGGTGCTGGCCGAGAGGCCCCGGGCGTTGTGTGGGGAGGCCGCTCTCTGGAAGCCGTGGCCAGAGGCCCTGGCAGACGACGAGGAGAGAGGGGAGGGCCCCGGCTCAACCCAGGGCCAGCCCGAGAGTCCCAGGACTCCGCCTCACAGCAGCTTCCTGAGTCTTCTGAAGGTGGACAAGATCCGGACTCTGCTGACGGTCAGCCCTGCCGCACCCCCACCCGCACCCTCACCCCAGGTACCTTGTCCTCAGAATAGACCCGGTAACGCAGCCTGCTGCCTTACCCCTTCTCGTTCTCTTAAACCTGTTGCCATCGAAGTCAGCCCCGACTTGTGGCGACCCCACGTGTGTCAGGGTAGAACTGTGCTCCATAGGGTTTTCAGCGGCTGATTTTTTGGAAATAGATTGCCAGGCCTTTCTTCTGAGGCGCCTCTGGGTGGACTCGAACCTCCAGCCTTTCACTGAGCAGCTGAACTTTAGCTGTTTCTGACCCCTGGGGGCTCCGGTTTGCTAACGTCCCCCAAGCCTCCTGGCGGGTCCTTTGACTATCCCCATCTACAGATGAGGAGGGAAAGCCCTGAGTGGCACAGATGGTAGGCACTGGACAAGTAACCCAAAGGTTGGTGGTTCAAACCCCCCCAGGCACCTTGGAAGAAAGGCCTGGCAATCTGCTTCTGAAATGTCATGGCCTTGAAAACCCCATGGAGTGGTTCTGTTCTGCATACATTGGGTCACCATGCACGGGAATCAACTCAATAGCAACTAACAGCACAGATGAGGAAGCTGAGGCCCAGAGAGGCTAAGCAACTTGCCCAGGGTCACACAGCCAGGATTCTAACCCAGGTGGAGGGTGGGTGGGTGACAGCAGCTAACAAAAACAATCCTCCTGACAGCCTCAAGGGATTGGCTCTTATTATCCCCACTTTACAGATGGGGATACTGAGGCCCAGAGAGGTCAGGTCACCAGCCCACACTCACACTGCGGGTTCATGGTGGAGCAGGGGCTTAACCTGGGCGGCTGGATCTGCACCCCAGGGTCTTCATCAGTCTGTGAGCGACCAGTGAGTGTGCCCCCAATTGCAGAGGGTCGCCCCAGGGCTCCGTGAGGCGAAGCTGCATGTCTGGGCCAGCCTCCCCCGGCCGACCATGACCGTTGGCCCTGCCCACACCTGAACCGACGCATCACGCTGGAACAGACGGTGGGAGGAGGAGGGCTGTTAATTGCAGAAATAATTGCTGCCACGGGAGGGTTGCCGCTGGCTCTCCCAGGCACGAGGGTGCCGGCTGGAGAGAGCCCCCCAAGCCCCACATCACCCCTCCCCAAAAGAACCCCTCGGCAGCCCCCTCCCTGCCCCAGCCCCTCCCACGCCTTCCCCATCTGGAGCCGCCCTCTGCACCCAGGTGGTCCGTCTCCATGGCAACATCCGCATCACAGGTGACCGTAACCCTGGCAACCCGGTACTACTACCCCAGCGCCTGAGACGCTCTAACCCATGCTCCCAGCCCCCTTTCATGTGCCACCCGGCCCGTAGCAGAGGAACCACGGGAGACCCACTGGGGAAGCTGGGCCCAGACAGAGCGAGGGGCGCCCCAAGGTCACCCTGTGGCTAAGCAGCTTCCATCGCCTTCAGCCCTGCCCCCCTCACCCGCTGGAAGCGAAGGCATGGAGCGTCCAACTTGCATACCCCAGTTCTCAGCGGAGCGCCTGCTGCCTCTGGGACAAGGCGCCCTCCGCCAGCTCCCACTCGGGACACCCCCAAAAAGAAAACCAGGTGACGATTTCAGGGGGCAGTAAACGCCACGAGGAAATCCATCGGGGTTGTGGACACCCCTTCCTCACTCAGACCCCCAGACAACCCCCTCCCTGGTCCTCGATCATTCATTCATTCACCAGGTTGTTATTAGATGCCTACTGTGTGCTGAGGAGCCCCTGGGTGACACAAATGGTCAAGAGCCTGATTTCTGGCCAAAAGGTTGAAGGTTCAAACCCATCCAGAGGTGCCTCGGAAGACAGGCCTGGCAATTTACTTCTGGAAGGTCCCAGCCTTGAAAATCCAGTGGAGCCGTTTTACTCTGCCCACAAGGGGTCGCCATGAGCCGAGCTGACTCAACAGCAACTAACAACACCATGTGCTGGGTGCTGCAGGCGGCAGGGAAGAGGGCAGGCTGAGGGTAAGCAGGATAAATCAGTAAATTACAAGGTATCTCAGGAGGGAAGCATGGGGAGGCAGGAGGCAGGCAAAGGGACTGAGGGCGGGTGGGGGGATGTAGAGAAGTGAGTCAGGAAGGAATCGAGGGCAGCCGGTGGATGTCTGCGGGAATGGCATTGTGGGCAAAGGGAACAGCCCCAGCGAAGGACCCGAGGAGGAATCGGGCCTGGCCCATCCCCTGTCCTCCAGCTGTGTTCCAGGAGCCCTCGAAGACGGTACTGTCCTTATTCCCATTTTCCAGATGTGGAAAGTGAGGCCCCCCACAATCATACAGGCGGGAAGTGGCAGGACCCAGAGTCGACCCCAGGACGTTGGTTAGCCCCCTCACCCCTTCCCTGGGGCCCATCTGAAGCGTCCCCTCCTTGGGGACACCTCTCTGACCCCTAGCTTAGGTTGGGCGCTGGTACCTCCGCTGCATTTTCTGCCCTGGGTTTGAGGATTATTGGATGTGTCTGTTACCCCCACCCACGGCAAGCCCCCTTGCTCCCAGATGCATCTCCTCTCCCCACCCCACCAGCAGTGCTTGGTCTCTGTCTAGTATGCAGTAGGTCCTCCATAAACGCTTTCCCACAAGAGCTCTGAGAGGCAGGTATCAGGATCTGCATTTTACAGCGGCTCAGAGAGGGCAAGCAGCCGCCCCTCAGTCACACAGCACCACGGCAGCAGGGTGGGCAGTTGGATCCCCTTCTCCACACAGGGCTCAGGATGGCCGTGAGGGGTGGAGACTCGCGGGGAAGGGGCTCCCACCCTAAAGTCGGGAAGGGAACCACCACCCCCCCATCCTGTGGGGGACCTGGCCTGCAGCCACCTGGGATGCGGTTTCTGGGCTTGTGGCCAACGCGACAGTCTGGGAACGGAGCCGGCTTGAGTCACAGGTGGCTGAGCTGACGTGGTGCCACCACCAGAGCAGCCTGAGGACACAGCAGGCGGGGAGGGCAGGAAGGGGGGCCCCCAGGGACCGCCGGACGCAGCCTCAGCAGCGGGGGGGTAGGAGAGCAAGGGTGTACACTGAGGCAGCTGGGCTGCTGGGCGCCCTTTCCTTGGGACAAATGGCATCTCTGAGCCTCAGTTTGCCCATCTGTGAAATGGGAATGGTCAAGGTGTCCACCTCATGACAGTGAGGGCATATCAAGGAGCAAAGGACCGTGTTCAGAATGGAGCCCAGCACAGAGTGGGTGATCCGGGGGGATGCCCCCACCCTCTCTCCTCCGCCGGTACTGGTGGTGCTACAGAAATACCCCACCTCCCACTCAGAACTCCAGAGTATAAGGGTCCTGCCTGATGCTGGGCAGGTGCTGGGAAGGCCCTGTCCTTTGATTCCAGGACACCCCACTCCTGACCCCATTTTGACCCTGTTACTGCTCCAGAGCCTCAGTTTCCCATCCTGGGACACCCTGACTTTCAGTTCTTCTAGGTGCCTCTGCTCCGACAAGATGCCTTTCATCTGATGGCGCGGGGGTCCCCTCCTGCCTTGGGGGTGCCCACGGCTCCCCAAACCGTTCACTGTATGTTAATGGCTCATCCTTTTGACAAACATTCATTGAGCGCTTTGTGTATACCGGCCCATGCTGAAAAAGCCCAGTTAGACAAGCACAAATGCTAACAAACCAGGGCTTCCAACCCATTCGGTCCAGTTTGAATCCCTGCTGAGAACTGGCATTTCCACCCCAGATATTCTGAATCAGCATCCACAGTTTAATAAGATCCCCAGGTGATTCTTAGGTATAACTTCTGGGGAACTTGTTAGAAATGCACATTCTCAGCTGGGGTTTAAACCAGAACTAACCGATTTGAAGTCCCATTTACCAACCACTCCAAGGAGGGGGTGAAGGGAACGGCATTCTAGCTGGAGGAATGGCTGGTGCAAAGGCCCGGGGTGGGGGGTTGGGGGTGGGGGACCAGTGCGCCGAGACAGTGGTGGGAGGGCGGCGGGGGGGAGCTGGCTCAGGTGAGGGCGGGTCAGGAAAGATGCAGCGTTTAGAGGGGATCCTGAGGGCAATGGGGAGCTATAGGTTTTGGAGCCCAGGGGCCACGGAGGGTATGGACCCAGGGCTGGCCTGAGTGGAGGAGGCTAGGGCAGGTGTCCAGGTGCGAGATGGTGGGGCTGGACTTGGGGGGTCCGCCATGGAGGAGGCAGGCCCGGAGAGGCATAGATGGGGGGCCCGAATGGACTTGAGGAGCCCCGGCTTTTGCTGCACCGCAGTCAGCAGACCTACCCAGGCTATGGGCACAGGGGCTCCCGACACGCGCAAAGGCGGGGAGCACGCAGGCCCACACTCCCCCGCCTGCCTCCTCGC
>NW_004443993.1:13117945-13133069 GCF_000243295.1 Trichechus manatus latirostris
GGCAGCTCAGTTGGTCCGGGCGGCCCCGCGCCGCAGCCGCGCCGTGTCCCCGCGGAGCCATCCGGTGAGTGATCAGCGGGCCGCGGGGGAGGGCGCAGGTGCCAGCGGGTTCCGCGCTTTTCCCGCGCCCTCCAGCCCGCGTCCCTATCCGCGCCCCCATCCTTGGCCGGGGGAGGGGGCAGCGCCCCGCGCACCCCTTCCCGGGCGCATCGCTGGTCGCCAGGCCCCGAGCGCGCCCCCTGGAAACTTTGGGGGCCACCTCCCCACGCTGGGGGCCCCCGCCCCTCCCGGGGCACCGGGAATGGGGAGGCAGGTGAGGATTTCCCTGGGGCAGTGGGGGCGCGGGAATGGGGGGAAGGATGCATCCCCTTTCGTGGAGAATGGAGGGGGGACCGCTGACCCCACGCGTTCCTGGCCGCCCACAGCGGGGTCTGTCCCGTGTTGTGGGGGGATCGAGCTGCCCTATGGGTGAAGGGGGTGCTGGGGACAGCCCAGCCTGGCGGGGAGGGAGTTGGGGGTGCAAGGCCGAGCCCCTGCTCTGTGGGCCTGTGTCCAAACAGCTCCAAGGATGAGAGGCAGCTTCTCTCCACCCCGATACTGGGCCTGGGTGCCCCCTGGGCCTCAGGCACCTGGCTGGGGGAGGCCACAGAGCCCCATTCAACAAGTTGGGGGGTGCCTTGTGCCTCCCTCTGGGCGACAGGAAAAGACCGGGTTTTTACTTTGGAGGCCTCCTCATGACAGAGTTTCTCAACATGCACCTGGGGTGCTAAAGACACAAGTGCCCTGAGCCCCCCAAATCTGAGGACTCAGATCTTCTGGGGGGATGGGCCCCAGAACCTGTGTCTTTAGGAAGCAGCCCTGGTAAATCCATGTGTGCACAGTGACCGTCGAGAATCTCTTGCTTCTCGTGGGGGGGTGGGGGTGGGAACAGCAGAATGATGGGGGTTGGGGGCCTACTTTCAGGGACAGCTAGGCTGTGAGACCCAGAGCAGCCCAGGAGGGCTTCTTGGAGGAGACGTGGAGAATGTGGGGCCTGGAGCAACCCAGGGGGGCCTCCTGGCGGTGAGGAGAGTGTGAGGCCCAGAGCAACCCAGGAGGGCTTCCTGGAGAAGGTGGGGGAAGATGTGAGACCTGGAGCAGCTCAGGAGGGCTTCTTGGAGGAGGTGTGGAGAGTGTGAGGCCCAGAGCAACCCAGGAGGGCTCCCTGACGGAGGTGTGGAGAATGTGAGGCCTGGAGCAACCCAGGAGGGCTTCCTGGTGGGGGTGTGTAGGGTGTGAGGCCCAGAGCAACTCAGGAGGGCTTCCTGGTGGAGGTGTGTAGGGTGTGAGGCCTGGAGCAGCACAGGAGGGCTCCCTGGAGGCAGTGTGGAGAATGCAGCATGTGAGGTATGGGAGGAGGAGGACACAGGGTCTCTGAGTGTGGGTGAGGCAGGGTTGAGAGGAGGTTCAAGGAGTGGGGGACTGTCGTCAGGAGTCTGGGCGTGGGCAGGCTGCACTGCCTCACCCTGGTTCCCCTCTGGGCAGAAGCAGCAGCCAATCAAGGCAGGGTCCGCGCTAGGAAAGCCCGGGCTGAGCCCCTGGGTGACGTGGGGTGACAGGAAGGGACTGTCCCAGCAGTGGGATGGGTGCTCCGAAGTCCACACTCAGCCCTCTCACCCTGCTGTTCCGTCCCCGACCTAGCTGATGACTCCCGGCAAATGACCCGCCCTCTCTGAGCTGCAGTTTCCTGGTGTTTAAAAGGGACATGCCCACAGGACTGTCCCACACAGGGTTAAACGAGGCATCACATCCCCAGCACGGTGCTGTGCTGGCATGAACACCAGGCAGTCATCCTTACCATTGCTGTTAGTACACCAGCTTTCCTTGGCCCCGCCTGGCCTCAGTGTTCCCATCTGCAGAATGGGGGTGGCAATGCCTGTCCACCCCCAGATTAGGTCAGGGATCTGTAGGTGTCTTGCTGAGTGGGAATATAAAGCAGATCTGGAGTGGCAGTTTGATTTCTCTTCCCACGATGCCGTCTTCTTGGGCACCCCTGACTCACCCCCTAGTCACCAGGTAGAACCTCCTGGAGAACTCTGCGAACAGAGCTTAACCCCAGGTGGGCCCGAGTGAGCCGCCCACCGCCACGTGTCAATCCCAGGTCTCGGAAGAGTGCCGTCTGTCCCCCAGTAGGGGGCTGGGATTTAGTGGAAGGGAGCTGGCGTTGGACCAGTTCAGTTGCTGCCCCTGCTCAGCTGAGCTGGGGGCCACTCTGACCCTCAGTCTTCTCTCCAAAATGGGCTTCATCATTCGCACCCTCGGGGCTGGGCCAGTGGGGGAGCAGCCGAGGTATAGTAGGTGCTGAGAAAGTGGGCCCAGATCCAAGGCCCCATCGACAGAGGGCAGCTGACAGCCCCCAGGCACAGACTGGCATAGAAAGTCCGTCAGCAGGCCCCCAGCCCCCAACAGGGTTAGCGGGGGCCTCACAGCAGACGGAAGATAATTAGGGCTTAATGAATTGTCACGGATGAAAACCCAGGAGGGCCCGGATCTAGGACGGAGGATGCCCCATACCTGGGGGCCAGGCAGCGTGTCCCCAAAAAGTGAGCCTTGGAGGGTCGGGTGCTGCATGGGGCTGGGCCCCGCTTGCCATGCCCGTCTTAGAAGTGTGAATAGGGGACCCTTCGAAGGCCCTCCAAGACCACGCTTCCCTTGCTCCTCCTGCCCCAGATTGTGGGCGTTGGGGGGGCTGGAGATTTAGAGCATGGTGGGTGGGCTGGGAGCCTGCTGGGTGCAGTGGGGCTGCAGGGGGCCGCAGGGGGCTGCAGGGGAGCTGCAGGGGACCGTAGGAGGCCGCAGGGGGGCTGTAGGGGGCTGGTTGCAGGGCGCCAGCTGCCAAGCTCTCCAGCATCTAGCTCCCTGCTCCCGCCCTCCCTGTGGGTTCAGCTGCTGCCCTCAGGGGAGCCCGCTCATCTCCTGCCCTCAAAGGGGACAGGAGGATGTGGCAGATGTGACCTGCGCCCCGAGAGAAAACTCCCCCTCAGACTAGCGGAGGCAGATGGAAGGGCCCAGGCGGCCAGGGGTGGAGGCAGCGAGCGACCCCCCTGGCCAGAGCTGAAGGGGGCCGGGAAGACCCCAGCCACTCTCTCCCTCCTCCTTGGATTAAGAGCTTTCTGGCAAATTAGTCCAGGAAGCTAAAGGGGAAGGCAGCTAGGGGCCTCGGGGAAGAGGCCCCATTTCCCGGGCCCTGTCATGCTGGACAGATCCTGGTGGTGCAGTGGTTAAGAGCTCGGCTACTAACCAAAAAGTCGGCAGTTCAAATCAGCCAGCTGCTTCTTGGAAGCCCTATGGGGAAGATCTGCTCTGTCCTATGAGGTCACTATGAGTCAGACTCGGCTCGGCAAGGGGTCTCCTAGGTGGGTCCCTGCACTTGGGCTGATGCTGATGTCAGACCCCCTGCGGGACTCAGCCCCTTCTATGCTAGTCTTCCGGCCCCGGGAAGCAGGCTGGAAGCTCCCAGAATGGGAGCTCCCACCTTCTCTTGGAGACCGCACAGCCCCCTCCCGTGCTGGCTTCCTGTGGCCGTAACAAGCCCCCACTACTCAGTGGCTCAGAGCAACACACGTTCACGACCTCACACTTCTGGGGTCAGGAGTCTGACATGGGTCTCATGGGACCGAAATCAGCTGGCTCCTTCCGGAGGCCCCAGGGGAGACCCATCTCTGGCCTTTTCCAGCTTCTAGAGGCCCCACGTTCCTTGGCCCGTGGCCCCTTCCTGCGTCTTCAGAGGCAGCAGCGAGCATCTGCCAGTCTCTCTCTCTCTGCTTCTGTCCTCACATCTCCTCCTCTGACTCTGTCCCTCCTGCCTCCTTCGGATAAGAAGCCTTGTGACTCCTTTGAGGAGTCCCTGGGTGGTGCAAATGATTAATGTGCTCACTGCTGATCGAAAGGTTGGAGGTTCAAGTTCCACCCAGAGGTGCCTCAGAAGAAAGGCTTGGTGATCTACTTCTGAAAAATCAGCCTTTGAAAACCCTTTGGAGCCCAGTTCTGCTCTGACACACGGGGGGCCACTGAGTCGGATTCGACTCCATGGCAACTGGTAGGGCTTGGCGATGGGGGAGAATGGGGGTGATGGCTAACGGGTATGGGTTTCTTTTTGGGGTGATGAAAATGTTCTGAAATTAGATAATGGTGATGGTTGCTCAACTCTGTGAATGTACTAAAATCCACTGAATTATGTATTTTAAATGGGAAACAATCCGCCCCGTGATGGCTGGGAAATTGAGACCTGGTGTGGTCGGGCGGGCGCTGTGTACATGTGGGCCGGCCCCCACCTGCGGGGACCACGGCCGCCCCTGCAGTGAGCCTGGCGCCCTGCCTTTGTGGCTCACCCTGCATCGTAATGAGCCTCCATCCTTGAAACATATGTCGTCTGTCCTCGGGGTCATACTGCATTCACTGAGTGCGCCCCGGGCCCCTGCGCCAGGCGCTGGACACATCCGAGGCCGCAGCCCGAGTGGGGCAGATGGCGGCCCTGGCCTTGAGGGACGGCCCCTGGGTGGGGAGAGGAGGCAGGGAGGTGGGACTAGGACCAGCCCCTGCTCCAGCTTTGTGTCCGAGGATGGTGGCTCACCGCAGGCCCCATGGCTGTGGTGTGGGAACCAGTCGGTGACCCGCCAGGGGCCCACTGTCCCCTCCCTGCCACGTTTCTCTCCGGAGCTGAGATTACCAACAGCTGTGCCACCTGCTTATTTTATTGTCCCCCATGCCAGAATGTGGGCTTCTTAAGGACAGGGAATTTTTGGCCTCATAATGCACTTGGCTGCTCACAAAAAGGCTGGAGGTTCGAATCTACCCAGAGGCGCCTCGGAAGAAAGGTCTGGTGATCTTCTTCCAAAAACTCAACCACTGAAAACCCTCTGGAGCTCAGTTCCGCTCTGATGTACGTGGGGTCACCAGGAGTCGGGGGCAGCTTGACAGCAACTGGTTTGGTTCTTGTTTACAAACTCCCGGCATTTGGGACTGTGCCTGAGTGAGCGAGCGAGCGAGTGAAGCAAAGATGCAGAGAAGCCCGGGACCCGGCATACAGGAAGTGCTTGATAAATGTTAGGTAGAGGCGTGGTTGAGTCTCTCATTTCGTCTCTGAGCCTCAGTTTCCCCATCTGACAAATGGGCCTCTGGGGTCTGATCCAGAAAGCACTTAGCACAGGCCTGGGATTCCTGAAGCACTCAACCCCCCTTGGTGAATTTTATCTACAACACGCCCTTGGGCATGAGCATTCCCACGGCAGGACCCCGGGGGTGATGTGGGGCCCAGCCCCAAGTCTAATGCAGCCTCAGAGCAGGAAGGGGGGTCCCCAGGGCCGGGACCGAGGACACCCTCCTGCCCATCCCTGTGGCCCGCACTCCTGTGGACTGGGTGGGGCCTTGCTGACTCGGAGCCTTCCATGAAGGGGCTGCCCACGTGGCTGGGAGGCGGAGACGCTGGTCCACCAAGGGTGGCTGCAGGGCCTCGCAGCTCTGCCCGGTGGCATGGGGTAGGCTCCTGGGTCCCCAGGGCAGGTAGGAGCCAGGGTCCCACGGAAACAGACTTTCCCCCAATCCAGCCCCAGGAGAGCTGGAAGGAACAGAGGATATGGGGTCCCGGATTCAAGTTCCATCAGGGACAGAATGCGAGAAGGTGCAGGACCAAAGTACCCCCATTGGGGACCAGAATCAGGGCCCCCTCACCCCCCAGCACCCTGGCCTCTGATCCCATGCTGAGGCCCAGGGCGCCAGAGTGAGAAACAGGCCCAGGGAGGGCCACTCACCTGCTCAGAGCCCCCAGCCCCTTATGGCCCGGGAATCTTGTCTGCAATCCCCCCGTGGCCCTCTGCCTGAGACCCGCCTCCAGCGTGATTCCCAGCTTCCCAGCCCTGGCCAGTGTTGGGGAAACTGAGGCTCAGAGAGGCCACATGAGTGCCTGGGGCCACGGGGCAATTGAATGGGGGTCCTGGCGGCAGAGTTGAGCCCCCCTTTTCCCTTCCAGGGACCAGACTGTCCCTCCCCGAGTTGGTGAGGCGACCAGACCCCGGGAGGGGGTGATCAGGAGCTTCAGCCCAGCCGCACGCTGCCCTCCTTCAGCGCCCCGTGGAGGAGATGACAGGGCCGGGCCATGGTTGGAGGTTAGAGTTGAAAAAGTGGGTCACAGCATGCGTGTCCCCTGCCAGGTGCTGAGGGATCAGCCGGCCTCTCATCCCTGGAGTAATTATAGGGCGAGAGCGCCAGCCACACCGAGGATTTGCCTCCAGCATTTTGACAAGCGAGGTCTAGAGAGGGCCCCCTTGTCATCACCAGCCCGCAGGACCGAACATCTGCTAGCTTTCTGAGACTGTATCACAGCCGCCGTGGCCCCAGGAGTCCCCACCTCCAGTGACTTGAGAACTGCCTGCCTGATCTTATCCACGTTCTGTGGGAAGGATTTTTTTAAACAGTATTTTATTTTATTATTGCTGAAAATACGCACAGCGAGACCCGCTCCCATCACACCGTTTCTGGACACACTGACCAGTGACATCGGTTACATCCCTCACATTGTGTCAACCTTCTTGCTCCTCTGTCCTGGTTGTTTCACTCCCATTGACTTAGACTCCCTGCCCCCAACCTTGTCGTCTGTGCTTGAGGATAGCTGTGGATGATCTGGTCACATATAGACAGTTCTTTAAAAGCCCGTGCTCAGGGGTGACCCTCTTTATCCTTTGAGCTAAACTGTTACTTAGTTTAAAAGTGGCTTCAGGGGACAGTTTTGATTCAAGGTTTAAAGAGCAACTCAGGGCTGTGGTCTCGGGGACTCCTCCAGCCTCAGGAGGCCCAGGAAGTCTGGATTCTTGAAGAATTTGAGGTTCTGTTCCACATTTTTCTCCTCACTGGGGTCCGTCTGTGTGTCCCCGAGCGGAACGTTCGGTAGTTGCAGCCGGGGACGGTCTAGCTCAGGTCTCAAGATGGAGGAGGGAGTGGTTCAGGGAGACAGTCCTGCGGTCAGGTCCCTTCTCTGGTTCTTGGGCTTCTTTCTTTCTCTTTTGTTCAGGACAAATAAAGACCAGTAGTTGTATGGAAGACGGCCACTTGTAGCTTTTAAGACCCAGGCGCTACGCATCATACCGGGAGGTAGCACAGAAACTTTGAGAACTATATTATGCCAATTGACTGGGTTGTTGTGGGAACAATTTTTTTTTAAATTCTTTCCAACTTTTAAAAAAAAAGAAAAAACTTCTGTTTTCCTCTCTCGGACACCAGCATCCACCCCTCCTCTCGCTCACTCGGCGTCGTCCCTGGCCTCCTGGCTGGACGCTGGACGCGCCAAGCCTGGGCCCCCCTCCCAGCCTTTGCCCCTGCTGTACTCCTGCCTGGACCACCCTCCCCAACTCCAGAGCATAGCTCCCTTTGCCAAAAGCTCTCCCAGGTCTTTGCACAAACACCCCTGTTGTGGATTGAATTGTGCCCCTCCTAAAAAATAAGTGTTGAAATCCTAACCCTTGTACCTGTAAAAGGAGTCCCAGGGTGACTCACGTGGTGAGCATGCTCGGCTGCTAACCGAAGGGTTGGAGGTTTGAGTCCACCCAGAGGCGCCTCAGAAGAAAGACCTGCTGATCCCCTCCCGAAAAATCAGCCACTGGAAACCCCATGGAGCGCACTCCTACTCTGACACACGTGGGGTCACTGTGAGTTGGAGTTGACTCAATGGCAGCTGATTTTTTTGGTAACTGTAAACAGAACCCTATTTGGAAATAGGGGATTTTCTTTTGTTATGTTAACAAGGTAGTGCCAGCATAGGATGAGTCCTAAGCCTGATCCCTTTTGAGTTATATAAAGAACAGAATAGACAGAGACACACACGGGGGAAGACAGATGTCACACGAGGATCGTCTACAGGCCCAGGTACCAGGTAACCTCCGGGGCTCCCGACAAGGAAGGAATCCACATGGCCGAGACCCTGATTTATGATTTTAGCCTCCAAAACCGTGAAACCAGAAACTTCTGTTCTTTAAAGCCACCGACTTGTGGTATGGGAGGCCTGGTGGCACAGTGGTTTAGAGAGTTCGGCGGCTAATCAAAAGGTCAGCAGTTCGAATCCACCAGTCGCTCCTTGGAAACCCTGTGGGGCAGTTGTACTCTGTCCTGTAGGGTTGCTCTGAGTCAGAACCAACTTGACGGCCACGGATTTGTTTTTTTGGTTTGACTTGTGGTATCTGGGTTACAGCAGCAGTAGGAAACCAGTGAGTTAAAAAATTCCGATCCCTGTCACACCACCCACCATCTTGCCCTGGACTTGTTTTTCCCCTCTTATCCCCGCCAGACTCAGGGGAGGCATATTTATTTACCTCCTGTATTGTCCGTTAGCTTCAGGAAGGCTACTGTCTTTGTTTTATTCCCTGCTGTGTCCCGGAACCAGGAAAATGCCTGGCACACTGTTGTGCCCCCCACAGACTCTGTTGAAGTCCTAACCCCGGTAGCTGTGAACGCGACCTTGTTTGGAAACAGCGTTTTTGAAGATGGTGTCAGTTAAGCTACCAGTACCAGTAGCCGTGGAGTTGACTCCGACTCATGGCGCCCCCACGTGTGTCAGAGAAGAACTATGCTCCACAGGGTTGTCAATGGCTGAGTTTTCAGGAGTAGATCACCACGCCTTTCTTCTGAGGCGCCTCTGGGTGGACTCGAACCTGCAACCTTTCGGTCAGCAGCTGAGCGTGTTCACTGTTGGCACCACCCATGGCCTCCCATCAATTAAGTTACCAGGAGCAGGGTGGTGTCTTGGTCATCTAGTGCTGCTCTAACAAATACCACAAGTGGATGGCTTTAACAAAGAGAAATTTATTCTCTCAGTCCAGTAGGCTATAAGTCCAGATTCAGGGCGTCAGCTCCAGGGGAAGGCTTTCTCTGTCTGTCGGCTCTGGAGGAAGGTGTTTGTCAGTCTTCCCTTGGTCTGGGAGCATCTTGGTGCAGGAACCTCAGGTCTAAAGGACGCGCTCTGCTCCTGGCACTGCTTTCTTGGTGGTAGGAGGTCCCCCTGTCTCTCTGCTTGCTTCTCTCTTTTATATCTCAAAAGAGATTGGCTTAAAACACTATCTGATCTTGTAATCTCATCAATATAACCTCTGCTAATCCATCTTATCACATCATATTGATAGAATTTACAACACACAGGGAAATCACATCAGATGACACTTTGGTAGACAATCACACAATACTGGGAATCATGACCTAGCCAAGTTGGCAGAGCTCAATCCATGACAAGTGGTGTCCTCAGAAAAGAGAGAGAGGCAAGGCGGCCGTGTGAAGGCGGAGGCAGAGATGGGAACGCCAAGGACTTCTGGCAGCCACCAGAAGCCGGAAGAGACAAGGAGGGATCCTCCCCTAGAACCTTCGGCGGGAGCAGCGCCCTCCCGCACCTTGATTTCGGACTTGCAGCCTCCGGAACTGTGAGAGTGCATTTCTGTTCTTACAAGCCACCCAGTGCGTGGTACCTTGGCACAATAAAAAACGCCAAGCCAAACCCATTGCCGTCAAGGCCATTCCGACTCTTAGCGACGCTATAGGACAGAGTAGAACTGCCCCATAGGGCTTCCAAGGAGCGGCTGATAGATTCGGACTGCCAGCCTTTTGGTGAGCAGCTGAGCTCTTAACCACCGCGCCACCAGTGCGCCGTTGTTACGAGAGCTGTAGGAAACTACACACGGTCACTGCTGAATGACTGTGAGTGAGTGCAAGGAGGGGGCGCTACCAACGGTGAACCAGCTGACTCCTCAGCTCCCGCTCACGGCACCCCACGTGTGTCAGAGCAGAACCGTGCTCCATAGGGTTTTCTTTTTCTAATAATTTATTTTATTTTGCTGTTGTTGTTGAGGACACAGCAAAAACATACACCCATTCAGCTGTCTCTACGTGTACATTTCAGTGACATTGAAGACACTCTTCGAGCTGTTTCCGAGCTGTTCCCCCCATTAACATAAACTCACTGCCCCCCAAGCTTCCTATCTATCTTCCGAGTTACTGCTGTCAGTTTGATCCCATATAACCATCAGGTTTTCGATGGCTGATCTTTTGGAAGCAGATCGCCAGGACTTTCTCCCGAGGTGCCTCTGGGTGGACTTCCACCTCCAACCTTTCAGTTAGCAGCTCAGCGTGTAAACTATTTGTGCCACCCAGGGACTCCAGCATGTACAAAACCTCAAAAAAACTAAAACCCGTTGCCATCAAGTCGATTCCGACTCATAGCGACCCTATAGGGCAGAGTAGAACTGCCCCACAGGGTATCCAAGGCTGTAATCTTTGTGGAAGCAGAGATTGCCACGTCTTTCTCCCGAGGAGTGGCTGGTGGGTTCGAACCGCCGACCTTTCAGTTAGCATCTGAGCGCTTTAACCACTGCGCCACCAGAACACGTACAAAGTCTCCCCCAAATGGCATAAGATTTCTCGGTAGTGACAAGCAGGCAGTTACCTGGGGCTCCATGTGTTCATTTTCACCTGAAATCCTCGAAAGGGACGTGTAGCCCGTGAGGATGTGCGGCCCGTGTTGAAGCTGAAATGGGCCAGGGAGGGCTGGGGGACTGCCGGGGGGCTTCAGCTGCCAAGATGCCGAAAATAGCTGCCTGGCACAGGGGAGGCAGTGGAGCAGAAGGGACTGGGCAGCCGCCATCTAGCCACCAGCTGGCTGCTCACTCTCCCACCCCGGCCTCCTGGGTCTGGGCTGCTGCCAAGCAGAGTCGGGGTGCTGGGGGACCAGCAGCTAGGTGTCGTCCATGCCCCCTGGCCTCCAGGACCCTTCCCGCGGCCTCTCTGCCCTTCCTCCATTCACTGTACCACAGCCTCACCCCGGGGCCTTTGCACAGACTGTGCCTTTGCCCGGAACACCCTTCCCCAGGACCCCCATGGGTCACCCTTTGGGCCTCAGCTCAGATGCCACCTCCTCCCAGACACCTCCCACTCCTCCGAGCCCAGTCACCTTCCGTCCATCCATGCTGCTGCTCTTCAGAGCCCTACACTCCGCTGCTGGCTTTCTTAATATAATTTTAACATTTTATTGTGGTGAAAACATACCTAACAAAACATATGCCATCTCAACAATTTCCACGTGCAGTTCAGCGGCACTGGTTACATTCTTCAAGTTGTGCCACCTTAATGGCTATCCTTTCCTCTAAATCATTCCACCGCCATGAACAAAAGCTCACCTCGGGCTAAGCCCAAAACCCCGTCCCTCTCCCTCCCACCCCTTCACTGTTGGTGTTAGGTGCCCTCGAGTAGGTTCCGGCTCAGCCACCCCGGGTACTACAGAACGCAACACTGCCCGGTCCTGCGCCATCCTCACAATCGTTGTTATGTTTGAGCCCATTGTTGCAGCCACTGTGTCTGTCCATCTCCCTGAGGGTCTTCCTCTTGTTTGCTGACCCTCTACTTTACCAAGCATGATGTCCTTCTCCAGGGACTGGTCCCTCCTGATAACATGTCCAAAGTAAGTAAGACAGTCTCGCCATCCTTGCTTCTAAAGAGCGTTCTGGCTGTACTTCTTCCAAGACAGATTTGTTCGTTGTTCTGGCAGTCCATGGTGTACTCGCTATTCTTTGCCAACATCATAATTCAAAGGCATCAATGTAACTACGTTGTTAGTTGTTGTTTTAGGTGCCGTTGAGTTGGTTCTGACTCACAGCGACCCTTGTGTACAACAGAAGGAAACACTGCCCGGCCCTGCCCCATCCTCACCATCGTTGTTATGCTTGAGCCCATTGTTGCAATCACTGCGTCAGTCCATCTCGTTGAGGGTCTTCCTCTTTTTTGCTGACCCTCTACTTTACCAAGCATGATGTCCTTCTCCAGGGACTGGTCCCTCCTGATGACATGCCCAGTGTATGTGTGATGGAGTCTCACGATCCTCTCTTCTAAGGAGCATTCTGACTGTACTTCATCCAAGTCGGATTTGTTCTTTCTTCTGGCAGTCCATGGCACATTCAATATTCTTCACCAACACCATAATTCAAAGGCATCAATTCTTCTTCGGTCTTCTTTATTCATTGTCCAGCTTTCGCATGCATATGAGGTGATTGAAAATAGTATGGCTTGGGTCAGGCACACCTTAGTCCTCAAAGTGACATCTTTACTTTTTAACACAGGTAAACATCTTTCTGGTATTCTCTGCTTTCGCCAAGATCCATCTGACATCAGCAATGATATCCCTCTTTCCACATCCTCTTCGGAATCCAGCTTACATTTCTGGCAGTTCTGTCGAGGTACTGCTGCAATCATTTTTTAAATATCTTCAGCAAAATTTTACTCGTGTATGATTTAATGATATTGTTCGATAATTTCCGCATTCTGTTGGCTCACCTTTCTTTGGAAAGGCACAAATATGGATCTCTTCCAGGCAGTTGGCCAGGTAGCTGTCTTCCAAATTTCTTGGCAGAGATGAGTGAGCACTTCCAGCACAGCATCTGTTTGTTGAAAAATTTCAATTGGTGCGTCTGTCAATTCCTGGAGCCTTGTGTTTTGCCAATGCCTTCAGCGCAGCTTGGACTTCTTCCTTCATTATCATCAATTCTTGATCATATGCTGCCTCCTGAAATAGTTGAACATCAACCAGTTCTTTTTGGTGCAGTGACTGTGTATTCCTTCCATCTTCTTTTGATGCTTCCTGCATCATTCAATATTTTGCCCATAGAATCCTTGAGTATTGCAACTCAAAGCTTGAATTTTTCCTCAGTTCCTTCAGCTTGAGAAATGCTAAGCCTGTTCTTCCCTTTGGTTTTCTAACTCCAGTTCTTTGAACATTTCATTGTAATACTTTATTTTGTCTTCCCGAGCCACCCTTTGAAATCTGTTCGGCTCTTTTACTCTGTCATTTCTTCCCTTCGCTTTAGCTACTCGATGTAGTAATCACTAATCATCTTTGGCTTCTATATATTTGCTTATTTCATATAAATGAGATCGTACAGTATCTGTCCTCTTGCAACTGACTTCTTTCACTCAGCGTGATGTTTTCAAGGCGTATCCACATTGTGGCACGCAGCAGGACCTCCTTTCTGTTTATAACTGAGTAATATTCCATTGTATGGATGGGCCACATTGGTTTATCCGTTCAGCTTTTGATGGACACTTCGGTTGTTTCGACGTTTTGTCTGTTATGAATCCTTGCTTTGAACATGCGTGTACAGGTTACTGCGTAAATGGATGTCCTCATTCTCTTGGGCATATACCTAGGAGTGGAATGGCTGGGTCCATAGGTATTTGTGGTTCAGTGATAGAATTCTCACCTTCTCTGCAGAAGACATGGAGCCCTGGTGGCACAGCGGTTAAGCCCTCAGCTGTAACTGAAAGTTCAGTGGTTCGAACCTCCTAGCCGCTCTGCGGGAGAAGGATGTGGCTGTCTGCTTCTGTAGGCGCACAGCCTTGGGAACCCTACGGGGCAGTTGTGTCCTATCCTGTAGGGTTATTGTGAGTTGGAATCAACTCGATGGCGGTAGGTTTTGGGTTTTTATGGTCTGCAGGAGACCTGGGTTCAGTTCCCGCCCGATGTGCAGCCACCCCTCGTCTGTCAGTGGAGGCTTGCGTGTTGCTATGATGTTGAACAGGTTTCAGTGGAGCTTCTAGACTAAGATAGACTAGGAAGAAACGCCTGGTGATCAGCTTCTGAAAATCAGCCAGTGAAAACCCCATGGATCCCAGTGGTCCAATCCACAGCCGATCACGGGGATAGTGCAGGACCGAGCAGTGTTTCGCTGTGTTGTGCACGGGGTTGCTGTGAGTCAGGGGTCGACTTGAGGAGAAGAACAGGGTCCCGGGCTGGGGGTGGGACTCGGATCTCACACGGCCCCTCGCCCGCAGGTGCCCAGGAGGATGGTGGTGCGGCCCTAGGCCCAGGCTTCGCACCATGACCTGCTGGCTGCACGTCCTGAGCCTGCCCCTGCTGCTGCTGCCCGTGGCCCCGCCGCCGGCCGGGGGCTGCCCTGCCCGCTGTGAGTGCACCGCCCAGACGCGCTCGGTGGCCTGCCCGCGCCGCCGGCTGACCGCCGTGCCCGACGGCATCCCAGCGGAGACGCGTCTGCTGGAGCTCAGCCGGAACCGCATCCGCTGTCTGAACCCGGGCGACCTGGCCGCGCTGCCGCAGCTGGAGGAGCTGGACCTGAGCGACAACGTCATCGCGCACGTGGAGCCCGGCGCCTTTGACAACCTGCCGGGCCTGCGGGTCCTGCGGCTGCGTGGCAACCAGCTGAAGCTCATCCCGCCCGGCGTCTTCACGCGCCTGGGCAACCTCACGCTGCTGGACCTCAGCGACAACAAGCTGGTCATCCTGCTGGACTACGCCTTCCAGGACCTGCGCAGCCTCCAGCGGCTCGAGGTGGGTGACAACGACCTGGTCTTCATCTCCCGCCGGGCGTTCGCCGGGCTGCTGGCCCTGGAGGAGCTGACCCTGGAGCGTTGCAACCTCACGGCGCTGTCGGGCGAGTCGCTGGGCCACCTGCGGGGCCTGGGCACGCTGCGTCTGCGCCACCTAGCCATCGCCGCGCTGGAGGACCAGAACTTCCGGAGGCTTCCGGGGCTGCTGCACCTGGAGATCGACAACTGGCCGCTGCTGGAGGAGGTGGCGGCCGGCAGCCTGCAGGGCCTCAACCTGACCTCGCTGTCGGTCACGCACACCAACATCACTGCCGTGCCGGCAGCCGCGCTGAGCCACCAGGCCCACCTGACGTGCCTCAACCTCTCCTACAACCCCATCAGCACGGTGCCGCGCGGGTCCTTCCGCGACCTGGTCCGGC
Source organism: Trichechus manatus latirostris (assembly GCF_000243295.1). Taxonomy (NCBI): domain Eukaryota; kingdom Metazoa; phylum Chordata; class Mammalia; order Sirenia; family Trichechidae; genus Trichechus; species Trichechus manatus. Next base: position 13,132,708 of record NW_004443993.1, read on the forward strand.
TGCGCGAGCTGCACCTGGCCGGGGCCCTGCTGGCCGTGGTGGAGCCCCAGGCCTTCCTGGGGCTGCGGCAGATCCGCCTGCTCAACCTCTCCAACAACCTGCTGTCCACGCTGGAGGAGTGCACCTTCCACTCCGTCAACACGCTGGAGACGCTCAGGGTGGACGGCAACCCGCTGGCCTGCGACTGCCGCCTGCTGTGGATCGTGCAGCGCCGCAAGACGCTCAACTTCGACGGGCGGCTGCCGGCCTGCGCCACGCCGGCCGAGGTCCGCGGGGACGCGCTGCGCGACCTGTCCGACTCGGCGCTGTTCGAGTACTTCGTGTGCCGGAAGCCCAAAATCCGCGAGCGGCGGCTGCAGCGC
>NW_004443993.1:13133251-13134435 GCF_000243295.1 Trichechus manatus latirostris
GACCGCCGCCAGCGCCGGGCGGGCGCGCGTGCTGCAGGGCGGCACGCTGGAGATCCGCGACGCGCGGCCGCAGGACAGCGGCACCTACACGTGCCTGGCCACCAACGCCGGCGGCAACGATACCTACTTCGCCACGCTGAGCGTGCAGGCCCAGCCGGCCGCCAACCGGACCCCGGGCGACGGGCGCAACGAGACGCAGGCGGCGGCGCGCTTCCCGCTGGACCTCACCACCATCCTGGTGTCCACGGCCATGGGCTGCATCACCTTCCTGGGCGTGGTCCTCTTCTGCTTCCTGCTGCTGTTCGTGTGGAGCCGCGGGCGCGGGCAGCACAAAAACAACTTCTCGGTTGAGTACTCCTTCCGCAAGGTGGACGGGCCGGCCGCTGCGGCGGGCCAGGGCGGCGCCCGCAAGTTCAACATGAAGATGATCTGAGGGGTGCCGGGGTGACGCCACCCCGCCCACGCCACTCCCTGCCGGCCCGTCTGTCTGACCACCTATGCATCGTCCCCTGCGGGCGGCTGCCAGTCTGCTGCCGGCAGCGCTTCCCTTTTTCTAGAGACTCAACCGCAGGACTGGTTTTTCATCCGGGCGCCCCTTTTGCGGTTTCTCAAGCGTTTTCTAAAGGTTACGACCCGCGTCTCCCTGCCCCGCCCCCGGCCCTAGTTGCTGAGCTGGGTTGGGGGCTGGGCTGCCTTCTACCAACCCAGGGTGCGGTGCGGAGCCCGGCGACAGCGGGGTCCTCACGACACAGAGTTCACTCCTAGGACATGCACAGCTGCTGCCCCGAGGGTCCCCCCGGGCAGGGCTCACACCTGCAGACGGTTTACACCCGGACCCCCCGTAAAATCCCACAGCTGGGGAAGGGGGCGCAACGCGGAAAACCTGGACTGTTCACACCTGGGCAAAGTACACCTCACACCCAAGGCACAGAGTGATTCACACCAGGGACACACGACCAGACACACACAGAGACCCACAGCTCCGAGGTCACACCTTACACCCAGCGCACACTCAGGACGCACACCCGGACCCAGAGGCACCACAAGGGCACACACAGGACTGTGATGGGAGAACACGCAGTTCACACCCGAGACACATGCAGCTCACAGCCAGGACGCTCTGTTCACACCCGGGACACAGATGGCTTACACCTGGGATGCTCGTGGCTCACACCCAGGACACT
>NW_004443993.1:13135843-13138202 GCF_000243295.1 Trichechus manatus latirostris
CCTGGGACACACACGGCTCACGCCTGGGACACACACGGCTCACGCCTGGGACACACACGGCTCACGCCTGGGACACACACGGCTCACGCCTGGGACACACACGGCTCACACCTGGGACACACACGGCTCACACCTGGCTCCTGCTCAGCAGGGTGTGTCTGGCAAGATCTTGGGAGCCAGGCTAAGGTCCTGCTGAGCAGGTCAGGCTCACCCTGAGGGGCCCCAGCCCACACCAGGTAGTTCTAACATGCTTCCATGTCTGTTCCCCTCAGACTCCCTCACTCCTGGACCCCCAGCTCCAGCAGGGTAAGCCATTCCCCTAGCAGCCCCCATCCCCCATACGCTGCCGCTTGCTTTCTCTCCTGGACTGGCTGGTAAGGGGAATGCCCGCCCCATGGGGGGCGTGGGGTCCCTGGGGGTGTCTGTCTCCAACAGGCCAGCTGGAGTGACCGCCACCCCTGGGTACACGCCGACCACTGAGCCAGCCTCAGACTGAGCCCCAGTGTGGGCCCCGAAGCATGGCTTCTGTGGGGAACAAGACCACAGAGTGTAGGCAATTCTTGGGGCCCCTGTTCAGCTCATTGCAGAGGCAGCGATGAGGAGCGAGGCCAGAACAGGGAGTGCAGGTGTCAGGGAGGCCTGGACCTGGGTCGCTGGAAGGAGATGAGGGTGGGGGTAGATCTAGGGCCAAAGAGTGGGGGTCGTGAGCAGATTGTGGCTCAGTTTAAAGCAGAGCTCCCTAAAGCCACTACTCTTTTGCTCTGTAGGTGGTGAGCTCCCCATCACTGGGGGTAAGCAAGCTGGAGCTGGGGTTTTGCAGAAGTATTCAGACACCAGACAGGGTCCCTCCATGACTGGGTCTCCCCAGCCCAGTTCTCACCCCATCTCCACTTTGGGCAGGTGATAATTAGGGTGTTGTGGGGGAAGGGGCACAGGAAACATGGCAGGGCCTGACATCGGCCAGAAAAGACCTTGGTCACTGACCATGGGAGGTTAGACACTGTCCTCACGGACTTTGTAGGAAGACTCCAAGCCAGCTCTGCCCCACCCTGAGCAAAGCTCTGTGACCTCAGCTGGCGACTGGGGACCTCCGAGACCATCAGTGTCCTCCTCTGTAAAGTGGGTCTGAGAGTCAAGCGCATTGCCTTGCACGTAGAGGCCAGGCCCATGGACAGGGCATCATGGGAGTCAACGACTGGGTCCCTCACGGCCCTTCTGAGATGAGCCAGAGAAAACACAGCGCAAACCCTGGAGCCTTGGAGCAAAGGATTAAGCAGAGCTCAGAAGGGGACCGGCCATTCTTGGGGGGCTGTGACTGGAAACGTTGGCAGGCCCTGGTCCTGCCCATTCTGTGAACACAATACCTTTTCCAGCCAGGGTGGGACCACGCTTCTGACCCCCTGAGTGGTTAGACACAGTGAGGGGCGAGGGAGCATCCTGTGACCCAAAACTTTGCCCCTGAGTTTGGCAGAACTGACCATGGTATTCCCGGAGCCTCCTCCTGACCTTGTTGCCATGATAACCCCAGGGCCCCTCAACACGACATCCCAAGTGCCTTTAGCCTCATCAAAGACGGAGGGGTGCGTTCTCAGAAGCTTTAGGGTTAACGGAGCGTCATGTGATTGGATTCCCTGGCCCCTCCGATCTCTCCCCTTCCAGACAGGACCGAAGACCTCTGGCCCCCACCCCCTCCCCCTCCCTCTGTAATTGTTGGAATCCAATAAAAATGAAACCGATTTAATAACAAACTTCAGATTGTATTTATTCCTGTGGGAGGAGGAGGGGCGGGGGAGAAGGGTGCTGGGCTAGGGGAGCTTCCTGGCTCCAGACCCAGAGCTGAACGGAGTCAGCTCACACCCGGGACACACACAGCTCACACCCGGGACACACACAGCTCACACCCAGGACACACACAGCTCACACTCAGGACACGCACAGCCCACACCCAGAACAGGCACAGCTCACACCCAGGACACATACAGCTCTCACTTGGGACATGCACAGCTCACATCCGGGACACACACAGCTCACACCCAGGGCACACACAGCTCATACCTCGGACACACACAGCTCACACTCAGGACACACACAGCCCACACCTGGAACAGGCACAGCTCACCCCCAGGACACATACAGCTCTCACTTGGGACACACACAGCTCACATCCGGGACACACACAGCTCACACCCAGGGCACACACAGCTCACACCCGGGGCACACACAGCTCACACCCGGGACACACACAGCTCACACCCAGGACACAGACAGCTCACACCCAGGGCACATACAGCTCACACTTGGGACATACACAGCCCACACCCAGGACACAGACAGCTCACACCCAGGGCACACACAGCTC
>NW_004443993.1:13138426-13150327 GCF_000243295.1 Trichechus manatus latirostris
ACCCAGGGCACATACAGCTCACACTTGGGACATACACAGCCCACACCCAGGACACAGACAGCTCACACCCAGGGCACACACAGCTCACACCCAGGACACACACAGCCCACACGTGCAGACGGTGTTACAGGTCACAGCCAGGAGCGCCCACGCTCTTCCTGATGCTGTTCCGGCAGCTCATGCCCTTTCACACTGACGACATCCCTGTGAGCTGGGCTCTGTCACGATCCCATTTTACAGATGAGCAAAGGGAGGACAAGAGGACCGAGGGAATTTGCCCAGAGGCCCCTGCCGGGGAGGGCCAGGGCACTGAGAGGGGCCGCAGAGCGGGTTTACAGGGCAACCCCTGCCCCACGCTCGGCGGGGAGGAAAGAAGTGAGCGCAGGCACCCCCACCCCGGCTGTGCCTGCTGAGCCCCGACTTCCTCACCCTGGGCTGGGGGATGGGGAGACCCTCACGTCTCTGGGGGCTCTCACCGCTCCCTGCCTCTGAGGGCTCTAGGAAAAGGCCCAGAGCCCCAAGTCCTGGGAGTCCTCACACCAACCCCCACCTGACAGACGGGGAAACAGGCCCAGCGGGAACCCAGACTCACTGGCTCCCGTAGGCAGAGGGAGAAGGCTGGGCTCTTTCTGGAAAGGGGTGGACGGATCAGAGCGGCCCATGGATATTCGCTGCCCCGTGCTGCTCTCTGGGCCTCGGTTTCCCCATTTGACCCCAGAAAGAAGAGCCCCTCTCCTCGTCCACCCAGTGGGAGATGACAGCAGGTGTCAGGGGCTCCCCTGTGCCTAATTCTACAGAAGCCGGGGGGCAGGTTGGGGGGGCAGGGGCCGGGGACCCCCTTGTGGGGTCTCATACCCTTTCCCTCCTGCAGCAAAGGGAGGCGGGCGGAACTCTTACCTTTTGTGCCTCAGTTTCCCCACCTGGACGTGCTGCCCAGCCCCTATCCAATGCCCATCTGGGTTCAAACCAAATATCCAAGATTTTCCTAAGTGCTGTCTCCTTCTTGGGGATCAGGAGGGGGAGGGGCAGAGAGACCCCAGCCGAGGGGGCCAAGGCTCAGCTGGGGTGGGATGTGTACAGCTGAACAAACACTGGGTCCCTCCTCCCACTGGTGGCTGGAAACCCAAGGAGGGGACTACTCAGAGGGAAGCTTGTGGGGGCCCCCCAAAACACAGGGCAGGGGGCAGAGCCATCAACACACCCTAGACTTGGGTGGGTCCTGCCTCGATTTCCCCTCCCAGATGTGGCCTCCCACACAGACACCCCGTCTCTCTTTGTTTCCTTCTATCCCAGCCCCCAGCACCCACAGCTCCTCCAGGGCCCGCTGGCTCTCTACCCCACACGCAGGCCCCCCAGACCCAAGCAGGTAGGCTGCTCAGCTCTGAACACCTGCCCGCCGCCCACCAGCGCCTGTTCCAGACGATTTCCTGAGCCGTGCAAATCGACTTCCGTTTCTCGCTTCCCGCTCCCCCCAGCCGGGCCCTGTTCCTCCCCGCTGCAGGATTGCGCTGTGAGTCTGAGCACAGCTGAAGCCTGGGTCCCCAGCCTCAGCTGCTATGTGGCCTGGGGCAGGACTGGCATTTACCTCAGGCACAAAAAAACCCCAGTCATCAAGATAGACATTATATAAACTAAATTATTAATGAATGCCCTCCAAATCCCTGCTGAATAAAATATCAGCATTTTAAATAAAGACAGGACCTTGCCTCACTTGCCTGGCTCTAATCCTGGCCGAGTTGCACCAACGATGCTAGAAGCTAGGCCACCGGTACTTCAAATACCAGCAGGGTCATCCACAGTGGACAGGCTTCAGCAGAGCTTCTAGACTAAGACAAACTAGGAAGAAAGGCCTGGCGATCTACTTCTGAACATCAGCCAATGAAAACCCTGTGGATCCCAACAGAACACTGTCTGATGCAGTGCTGGAAGATGAGCCCCCAAGGGTGGAAGGCATTCAAAATACACAGTGGCCGCAACCATGGACTCAAGCAGAACAACGATCGTGAAGATGGTGCAGGACCGGGCAATATTTCGTTCTGTTGTGCATGGGGTCACCGTGAGTCAGAGTTGACTTGAAGCATCTAACAACAACCACTCCCACCTGGGTGGGGGAGCCGGATGTGTCTCATGCGCCAATCTCATGGGGCCCCCCCACTGCCACCCACCCCAACATGGCCTTTGAGGCCTGGCCTGTGTTTTCAAGCCCACCCCAACCAGCTCCCAGCCTGAACTACTGTTTTTTTTTTTTTTTTTTAAATAAGCCAAAAAAAAAAAAATTAAAAAGCCCAAACCCATTGCCATAAAGTCAATTCCAACTCATGGCAACTTCACATATTACAGAGTAGAACTGTGCTCATAGGGTTTTCCAGGCTGTGAGCTTATGAAAGTAGATTGCCAGGCCTTTCTTTCACGGCACCACTGGGTGGGTTCGAACCACCATCCTATCAGTAGCTGAGTGCTTAAGTGTTTGCACCACCGTGAAAGTCCTAATAGACTTTGTTTTAGAGAAGTTTTAGGGTTATAGAAAAATTACACAGAAAGTGCAGAGAGTTCCCATACCCCCGCCACCCCACAGTTTCTCCTGCTATTAACATCTTGTATTCAAGCGGCAAGTTTGTTGCACATGATGAACCAATATCGTTACATAATTCTTAGCTCAAGTCCAGAGTTTATATGAGGGTTCACTCTGGGTGTTGTCAACTCCTATAGAACCATTTTCACACACCCACGAAGCGACTGAAAACACCAGGGCTTGGGTCAGCTGCACCTTAGTTTTCAAAGTGACATCTTTGTTTTTAACACTTTACAGAGGTTTTTTTGCAGCAGATTTGCCCAATGCAATGCGACGTTTTGATTTCTTGACCGCTGCTTTAATTCAACGGTGTTTTAAATCACCTCATATGCATGTGAAAGCTGGATGATGAATAAGGAAGACCAAGAACTGATGCCTTTGAATTACGGTCTTGGTGAAGAATATTGAATACACCACGGGCTGCCAGAAGAACGAACGAATCTGTCTTGGAAGAAGTACAGCCAGAATGCTCCTTAGAAGCAAGGATGGCAAGACTTCGTCTCACATACTTTGGACATTTTATCAGGAGGGACCAGTCCCCGGAGAAGGACATCATGCTTGGTAAAGTAGGGGGTCAGCAAAAAAGAGGAAGACCCTCAGTGAGACGGATTGACACGGTGGCTGCAACAATGGGCTCAAGCATAACAATGATTGTGAGGGTGGCGCAGGACCGGGCGGTGTTTCGTTGCTGTACACGGGGTGGCTGTGAGTCGGAACCGACTCAACAGCACCTAACAACAACATAGAACCATTTAGGAGTTCCTGGGTGGAGCAAATGATTACGCTTTCAACTACCGGCCGAAAGGTTGGCGGTTCAGATGCACCCAGGGCACCTCAGAAGACAGGCTTGGTGATCTGCTTGCAAAAAGTCACAGCCTTGAAAACCCTATGGTTTCAAAAAACTAAAACTACAGCTACCATATGACTCAGCAATTCCACTCCCAGGTATAAACCCAAAAGACTTGAAAGCAGAGACTCAAACAGAGATTTGTACACCAATGTTTGTTGCAGCGCTATTCACAATAGCCAAAAGGCAGAAACAACCTCAGTGCCCCTCAACAGATGAAGGGGTAAACAAAATATGATACATACATGCAATGGAATGCTGCTCAGCCAGTAGGAGATATGAAGTCTTGGTACGTGCTACAGTATGGATAGAGCCTGAAGACATTATGCTAAGTGAAATAAGTCAATCACAAAAGGACAAATATTGTATGACCTCACTCACATAAAAAGACAAGAACAGGCAAATGGACAGAGATCAAAGTTTCTTAGTGGTTACCTGGGCAAGAAGGAGGGGGGGAGGCGGGGTTATTGTTTATGGAGCACTGAGTTTACAGGGATGGAAAAAATTGCATTGATTAAGGATACAGTTGCCCAGCCAATTAATGTAACTGCTGTCAGTATGATTGTACACCTGTAAAAAGTTGCATTAGCAAAAGTCATGTGGTAGACATTGTCATGGATTGAATTGTGTCCCCCCAAAATATCTGTCAACTTGGCTGGGTCATGGTTCCCAGTATTGTATGATTGTGTACCATTTTGTAATCTGATGTGATTTCCTTATGTGTTGTAAATCTTATCACTATGATGTAATAAGATGGACTCGTGGCAGTTATACTGATGAGGTCTACAAGATTAGATAGTGCCTGAAGCCAATCTCCTTTGAGATATAAAAGACAGAAGCGAGCAGAGACACATGGGAACCTCATACCACTAAGAAAGCAGTGCCGGGAGCAGAGCACGTTCTTTGGACCCGAGGTTCCTGCGCTGAGAGGCTCCCAGACCAAGCGAAGACTGATGCGTGACACAGACCTTCCTCCACAGCCAACAGAGAGAGAAAGTCTTCCCCTGGAGCTGATGCCCTGAATTTGGACTTGTAGCCTACTCCACTGTGAGAGAATGAATTTCTCTTTGTTGAAGGCCATCCACTTGTGTTTAGTTATAGCAGCACTAATGACTAAGACAGACATATTTATAACAATGACAAAAAAAAGAGTAGCTTACCAAGGCCTCCACCGGACTGAGTCCAGTACAGCTAGATGGTGCCCGGATACCACCACTGACTGCTCTGACCAGGATCACAACAGAGGGTTCTGGACAGAGCTGGAGAAGGATGTAGAACATAATTCTAACTCACAAAAAAAAGACCAGATTTACTGGCCTAAAGGAGACTGGAGAAACCCCGAGAGTATGGCCCCCAGACACCCTTTTAGCTCAGTGGTGAAGTTATCTCTGAGGTTCACCGTTCAGCCTGGGAGTGGACAGCCCCGTAAAACCAAATGGGACTAATGAGGTACAGTAGTCCAGTGACAAGGGCCAGAAGGCAGAAGGGGACATGGAAGCTGGTGATAGGGAACCCAAGGTTGAGTAAGGATATTGTTGATGTGTTGTGAGATTGTTAACCATTGTCATAGGGCAACATGTGTAGTAACTGTTAAATGAGAAACTACTTTGTTCTGTGGGCCTTCATCTTAAGTGAGAATAGCAGCACAATTGGAAGAGCATAGTCAATGTCACTGAACTGTGCATGTAGAAATTTTTGAAATGGTGTATCTTTGGCTATGTGTATTTTCACCAAAAAAAAAAGGTTGAGAAGTTAGAGGGTTGACATGTTGTGGGGTTGTTAACCAATGTCATAAAACAATATGTGTACCACTGTTTCATGACAAACTATTTGTTCTGTAAGCCTTCACCTGAAGTACAATAAAAAAAAAAAAAGAGTAGCTTATGTAGAACCAAACACCTCACGGGATTCGATTCCTTGATTTGAAGGTTTAGGATCATGGTTTCATGGAACATCCCAGGTAATTGGCCTAGTTATGTGTTAAGTGCTTTTGTTCCACTTCCCAGTTCATTGCTTAGTGCCTGGGATCTTAAAAACTTGCAAGCGGCCATCCAAGTTACAACAATTGGTCTCTATTCACCTGGAGCAACAGAGGAAGGAGTCAGGAATCTGAGGAGGAAATGGAATGTGTGACTAATTGCCTCCATAAACAGCATTCTCATTTGCCATGAGACCAGAAGAACTGTATGGTGCCTGGATACCATTACTGAATATTTTGATCAAAGATTCTATAGAGGAATCCTGATCAAAAGGGGGGAAATGCAAAAGAGAATTTCAAATTATCATAGACTCCAGACTTTCTGTAGCCGTGGAGGCTGGATAAACCCCTAAAACTATTGCCCTGAGATAATCTTTAAACCTTAAACCAAAAATATCCCCTAAAGTCTTCTTAAAACAAAATAGTTTAGCTTATTTAGTAAAGAATGTCTGCCTTGAGCATTGTGCTCTTTTAAGATCTATCTATATGGGATCATATTGACAATGGCAGCTGGAAAGATTAGATGGGAACCTTAGGGGGCAGTGAGTTTATGTTAATGGGGAAGAACAACCGAGAAAAGGAGGGTGAGAATGGTTGCACAACTTGAAGAATGTAATCAGTGTCACTGGGTTGTACATGTAAAGACTGTTGAACTGGTGTATATTCTGCTGTGTTTTTTCTCAACAACAACAACCAAAAAAGTTATTTAAAAAAAAAAAACCCTATAGAGCAGTTCTACTGTGTACATGTGGGGTCGCCATGAGTTGAAATTGACCCAAAGGCAACTAACAACCACGTAGAACCATTTACTTTTTTTCCCTAAATTTTATTTGCTTTGTTGTTGTTGTTGCAAATACACACAGCAAAACATACACCAATTCAGCCGTTTCTACATGTACAATTCGGTGACATTGATTACATTTGTCGAGTTGTGCAACCATTCTCAGCCTCCTTTTCTGAGTTGTTCCTCCCCCTTAACAGGAACTCACTGCTCCCTAAGGTTCCTATCTAATCTTTCGAGTTACTTTTATTATGGTAAATATATATGCAACAAAACACTGGCCATTTCAACAATCTTCACGTGCCTTTCAGTGACATCAGTTATGTTCATCATGTTGCCCAGCCGTCACCGCTCTTCAGTCCCCTTCACAGAACCTCGGTGCCCCCTAAACATGGGGTCTTCCTTTCCCCCTCACCCCTCCCACCCTGGTTGTTGCTGCTGTTGAGTGCCTCAGTCTACCCCATGTGACAGAGTAGAACCGCCCCATTGAGTTTCCTGGGCTGTGACCTTTACAGGAGCACGTTGCCAGGCCTTTCTCTCATGGAGCCACTGGGTGGATTCGAACCACCGACCTGTCAGTTAGCAGCCGAGTGCTTCACCGTTGCGCCAGCAGGGCCCCTCCCGCCCCAGGTAACCACCGATCCACATTGGTCTCCATGCTCTTTCCCGTTGGGTCCTTCCCTTAAGTGGGATCACACAATCCTTGTCCTTTTGTGGCTGGCTTCTTTCGTTCAGCGTAGTGTCGTCAAGAGAATCATTGACGTTCAGGTCTTTTCCCAGGCTGTTCCTTCTGCCTGGAATGCCATTCCTTCTACTTCCTGTCCTGTGAGGATGGACAGGGGTGTGGGCCCCAGGCTGGGGAAGTGCTGCAAACAGGCCCCCGCCCTCCCCCTGAGCCCCAGCCTGCGGTCAAACAGTTGCCCAGATATTTCCTGTTCCTGACACTCGGCCAGACACCCCCGAGGCCAGTGGCTGCAGCTACTGAGAGTTGGTCCCCCAAGGACCCCTCCCCCGTTAGTCGCTTGGGACCTGTTTCAGACTCCTGTCCTGAGGTAGGGGCTACTGGGGGGGTGGGCTGGGATAGGGAATGGCAGAAAGGGCAACTCTCTGAATTTGGGGTGAGCTGGAGTTGGGGGGCTGGGGGATGAACTCTGGGAGGAGGCACAAGTGTGGGGTGGACCCTTTGTGGTCCACCCCAGCTGTCCCTGGTGGCCTGGCCTCAGGGCCGCTGTCCATTCATGCCCTTGGAGGGCTGATGGTGACATTGTTGTCTTACACATGAAGAATGATCCCAAACAGGCTGCAGAGCCACCCAGGGTGCCACGGCAGGGCAAGGGGGCGATAGGAACCAGAGCTGGGGTTCCCTACTCTCACCTAGGGCCCTGTCTCTTCCTCCAAAAACCTTGCCCACATCCACCTGCGTGTACCCACAGACACCCCACCCCGCACATGCCCACTCCCACACGCCCCCACTCCCACATTCTCCCTGCAGCATGAACAGCCCCGAGCGGCCCGCCGAGACCCCCGCACCCGACGTCCCCACCTGGTCCACGCAGCCCACATACAGCAACCTTGGTGAGTGGCTTGAGGAGGGGGGAGGCGAGTCCTGTGGAGGTGGCTGGGCAGGGCGGGGTGGGGCCACCAGATGGCAGAAATGAGGAAATCAGGGTTCGGGGTGGGGGCAGCCACACAGGAAAACAGGGTCACCTGGTGCTGGGCAGGATCTGTCCCTCCCAGGAGCCTCAGCTTCCTCATCTGCAAATTGAGGATGGCATCTGTATGCTGTCTTTGTCATCTAGTGCTGCTATAACAGAAATGCCACAAGGGGGTGGCTTTAACAAACAGAACTTCATTCCTTCACAGTCTAGGAGGCTAGAAGCCTGAAAGCAGGGCGCTGGCTCTAGGGGAAGGCTTTCTCTCTCTGTCGGCTCTGGGGGAACGTCCCTGTCTCTTCAGCTTGTTTCCTGGTTCCTTGGAGATCTCCACGTGACTTGGCATCTTCCCCATCTCTGATTGCCTAATCTGTCCCTTCTATGTTTTGTAAGAGATTGACTCAAGGAACACCCTACACTAATCTTGCCTCATTCGCATAACAAGACAACCGATTCCCCAATGGGATTATGACCACAGGACTAAAACCAAAAACCAAACCTGTTGCCGTCGAGTCAACTCCGACTCCTAGCAACCCTATAGGACAGAGTAGAACTGCTCCATAGGGTTTCCAAGGAGCAGCTGGCGGATTTGAACTGCCGACCTTTCGGTTAGCAGCCAAGCTCTTAACCACTGCGCCACTAAGGCTCCAGCCACATGCATAGGGGTTAGGATTTACAACACGTACTTTGGGGGGACACAATTCAATCCACAACACTCGCATTTCCTGGGGCTTCTGTAACAAGGTACCACACACTAGGGGGCTTAAAACCACAGAGGTTAACCCTCTGCTGGTGCTGGAAGCCGGATGACTGAAATCAAGGCGTCTGCAGGGTGGCGCTCTCTGGGAAGGCTCCAGGGGAGAGTCCTTGGTTGTCTCTCCCGGCTTCTGGGGCCTCAGGCATTCCTGGGCTTGTGGCCACATCACTCCAGTCTCTGCCTCCTGCTCACGGGGCCGTCTGCCCTCCGTCCAAATTTCCCTCTCCTTTCTCTTATAAAGACAAGAACCATTGGACTTAGGGTCCACCGTAGCCCAGGAGGAGTCTGGTTAATGCGCTCGGCTACTAACCTAAAGGTTGGAGGTTCAAGTCCACCCAGAAGAAAGGCCTGACAATCTCCTTCGGAGGACCCTGTGGGGCACAGTTCTGTTCTAACACACTTGGGGTCACCAGGAGTCATAGCTGACTCGATGACGACTGGCTTTTTGGTGCTTTTCTGCTCTAGTATAACCTCGTTTTTAACTTAATTAATGACATCTGCAAAGACCCTATTTCCAAACAAGGTCATGTTCACAGGTACCGGGGTTTAGGACTTTGGCATGTCTTTTGAGAGGACACGGTTCAACCCAGCACATCATCCCTACCCTAGAGGGCATGGAGAGTCACAGACCATTATTATTCCCATCTTAAGAGATGGGACCATCAAGGCCGAGGGGCGGAGTCAGGTGTCCTGGGTCTCACAGCCCTCTGTCCTCACAGCCCTCTGTCCTCCCCAGGTGAGAGCCGCGCCAACCTGCTGCCCTCCAAGGCCCACCGCCTCCGAACAGCCGGCTCCCTCTTGGCTGACCCGAAGCCCCCACCCCTGCCCAAGAAGACCTTGATTCGAACCCAGTCCCTGCCCACCTATGGGGCCTCTAGCCCCAGCCCCACCCACACTGGGCAGCCTCAGGGGCCCCTCCTGGGGTCCCACAGTGTGGACGAGAGCCAGGAGGGCGACGGCCAGGTGGGCCCAGCCAGCCCCCTCGCAGAGCTGACCTTCAGCACGCCCGACGCCGAGCTGGGCCGCTTCTTCCAAGACCTGCATAACCTGGAGGCGGTGCATGCCACGCTCGCTGCCTGGCAGCTTGCCAGCCTCGGCGCCATCCACGCCCGGCTCCACACCCGGCTCGCGGGGGGCTGCCCCGGCCCCTGCCGCCCCGGCCACAGCTTCCGCTTCCTGGACAACTCACACTGTGTGGACAGTGGGGACGCCCTCTACTACCGCGTGGTCCGCGTGGACGAGGACGCCTGGCACATCCTGGCAGCCAAGGTGAGCACAGGCCACCTCATGCCATGGTGGCACCCAGCTTTGGGTCCCCCCCAATTTTCCATCTTAGGCACAACCCATAACCCATGTTCCAAAAAAAAACCAGTTGCCATCAGGTGGACTCCGACTCCCGTTCTCTCACAAGGACACCGCTCATATTGGAGGCCCTGGGTGATGCAAACGATTAACACCATCAGCTGCTAACTGAAAGGCTGGAAGTTTGAGTTCATCCAGAGGCACTCAGAGGAAAGGCCTGGCAATCTACTTCAGAAAACTCAGCCATCGAAAACCCTATGAACAGACTCCTACTCTAACACACGTGGGGTTGCCGTGCCTTGGAGTCAACCTGATGGCAGCTGCTTTGGTTTTCATATTGGATTTACGGCCCACCTCACTGCAGTGTGACCTCGTGTTAACGGATAAAATATTCAAAGACGCTATTTCCAACAAGGTCATGTTCACAGACACCAGGGGTTAGGACGTCAGCCTATCTTTTTTGGAGGGACAGGATGCAACCTGTAACAAATACCCACACCCAGAACCCCACCCTAGCAACTATCATTTTTAAAAGCGCCCCCCCCAGGGGATTCTAATGTAATCCCCCGAGCTGACGCCCTCTTGACTTTCTAGAACTTGGCTATCCAGTACCTCGGCCACTGACCACGCGTGGCTACGGGGCACTTGAACTGTGGTCAGTTCACATGGAGACGTGTGATAAATTCAAACTACACACGAGCTTTTTGAGACTTAGTAAAAAAAGGGAGGGAGGGAAGGAGGGAGAAAGGAAGGAGGGAGGGAGGGAGGGAGGGAGAGAGGGAAGGAAGGACGGAAGGAAGGAAGGAAGGAAGGATGGAAGGAAGGGAGAAAAAGAATGTAAAACAGCCCATTTATAAGCTCGGCTGCTACCCAGAAAAGGTCAGCAGTTGGAAGTCACCCAGTAGCTCTGCAGGAGAAAGACCTGGGGATCTGCTTCCATAAAGACTGCAGCCTAGAAAACCCCATGGGACAGTTCTGCTCTGTCACATGGGGTCACTATGAGTTGGAATTGACTCAGCGGCACCTAACAACAATAACACCCCATTGAAATGATAATATTTTGGAAGTATTGAGTTCATTAAAATATATTATTAAAATTACTTTCACCTGTTTCTCTTCCCTTTTTTTTTTTTTAACATGGCTACTGAAAAGTTGTAAACCCCACAAGTGGCCACATTGTATTTCCACTGGATAGCCCTGCTCCAGTACAGAGCTGATGGCTCCCTCCCTCCCAAGTGACCCCCTAGGCCAGCAGGAAACTGTGACCTGCTAGCCACCACTCTCCCTGGTTTAAAATACCAGTTGCCGTGGAGTCGACATCGACTCACGGAGACCCCATGTGTGTCAGAGTAGACCTGTGCTCCAAAGGGTTTTCAATGCTGATTTTTCGGAAGTAGACTGTCAGGCCTTTCTTCTGCGACACCTCTGGATTGATCCGAACGTCCAACCTTTGGGTTAGCAGATGAGTGTGTACACTGTCTACCCCACCCAGGGACTCCCTCCCTAGGTCACACACAAAAAAACCCAAACCCATTGCTGTCAAGTCGATTCCAACTGACAGTCGCCCTATAGGACAGAGTAGAACTGCCCCATAGGGTTTCCAAGGCTGTAATATTTATGGATCTGCTGCAGGAGACCTCTTTAAAGTGTTAAAAAGCAAACATGTTACTTTGAGGACTAAGATGTGCCTGACCCAAGCCATGGTGTTTTCAATCACCTCATATGCATGTGAAAGCCGGGCAATGAATAAGGAAGACCAAAGAAGAATTGATGCCTTTCAGTTACGGAGTTGGTGAAGAATATTGAATATACCACGGACTGCCAGAAGAACGAACAAATCTGTCTTGGAAGAAGCACAGCCAGAATGCTCCTTAGAAGCAAGGATGGCGAGACTACATCTCACATACTTTGGACATGTTTACCAGTCCCTGGAGAAGGACATCATGCTTGGTAAAGTAGAGGGTCAGCGAAAAAGAGGAAGACCCTCAATGAGATGGATTGACACAGTGGCT
>NW_004443993.1:13150427-13152417 GCF_000243295.1 Trichechus manatus latirostris
GGCTCAAGCATAACAACGATTATGAGGATGGAGCAGGACCAGGCAGTGTTTTGTTCTGCTGTACACAGGATCACTACGAGTTGGAACCCACTGGATGGCACCTAACAACGACAATTTTTATGGAAGCAGACTGCCACATCTTTCTGCCCACGGATGGGCTGGTGGGTTCAGACTGCTGACCATTTGGTTAGGTTAGCAGCTGAGCACTTAACTACTGCGCCACCAGGGCTCCTTCTCCCTAGTTTAGTCTTCCTTAAAGTCTTCATTTGTTGGTGACCAACATCCAAATTAATTAACATCACCCATTGCGCCCTGGTGGTGCAGTGGTTAAATCGAACCACTACTAACAGAAAGGTGGGCAGTTCGAAACCACCATAGGCTCCGCGGGAGAAAGATGTGGCAGTCTGCTTCCGTAAAGACTTACAGCTTCGACATAACACAGTTTATAAAGAAAATGTTCTACATTCTACCTTGGTGAGTAATGTCTGGGGTCTTAAAAGCCTGTGAGCAGCCATCTAAGATACTCCACTGGTCTCGCCCCGTTGGGAGCAAGGGAGGATGAAGAGAACCAGACACAGCGGAAAGATTAGTCCAAAGGACTCATGGACCACAACTACCACGGCCTCCACCAGACTGAGTCCAGTACAGCTAGATGGTGCCTAGTGACTGCGCTGACAGGGATCACAATAGAGGGTCCCAGACAGAGCTGAGAAAAATGTAGAACAAAATTCTAACTCACAAAAAAAGACCAGACTTACTGGTCTGACAGATACTGGAGAAACCCCGAGAGTATGGCCCCCGGACACTCTTTTAGCTCCGTAATGAAGTCACTCCTGAGGTTCACCCTTCAGCCAAAGATTAGACAGGCCCATAAAACAAAACGAGCCTAAAGGGGCCCACCAGCCCAGGGGCAAGGATGAGAAGGCAGGAGGGGACAGGAAAGCTGGTAATAGGGAACCCAAGGTCGAGAAGGGAAAGTGTTGACATGTAGTGGGGTTGTTAACCAATGTCACACAATATGTGTACTAATGGTTTAATGAGAAACTAGATTTACAGTCTTGGAAACACTATGGGGTTGCTATGAGTTGGAATGGACTCGATGGCAGTGGGTTTGGTTTTTTTGGGGGGGTTACCCATTGAGCAGTACTGCCGAAGAAAGACCTGGCGATCTGCTTCTGTTAAGATTCCAAACCCAAAACCAAACTCATTGCCATCCAGTTGATTCCCACTCAGAGCGACCCTATAGAACAGAGTAGAACTACCCCATAGGTTCCCAAGGCTGTAATCTTTATGGAAGCAGACTGCCACATCTTTCTCCCAAGGAGAGGCTGGTGGATTTGAACTGCTGACCTTTTTTGGTTAGCGGCCAAGCGCTCAACCACTGGGCCACTAGGGCTCCTCTGTTAAGATTACAGCCAAGAAAACTCTCTGGAGCACAGTTCTACTCTGCAACACATGGGGTCGCCATGAGGCCAGATTGACTCAAAGGGAACTCACGACAACAAACATCAGAATAAATTAACCCTGCTGCAGGCCCTGGGACTCAGGGGAAGGTTTCAGGGGAGGGGCAGGCTGTACAGGGTGGGGGGGCTCGGTGGGTGAAGCCCTGACGGCCCTCTCTGCCCCGCAGGTGCCCAAGCCGGGAGCCGAGGCCCCTGACCCGTGGGGCCTGCAGCTGCAGGCCTCGCTGCGCCCCCACTTCAACATCCAGAGCTTGTGCGGCCTGGTACCCGAGCGCGTCCTGCCCGCGGCGCCCTGGCAGGGCCCAGCTACGTTGGTGGCTGAGGTGCCCGAGCGCACGGTGGCCCAGTGGCTGACGGAGGTCGGTGTGCGGCGGCCCCCGGAGTTTGCCCGGGCCGCGGCCTTGCTTCTGCTGCAGCTGAGCGCGGCCCTGGAGCGCCTGGAGGAGAGGGGCGCGGCCTCGGCGGAGCTGCGGCCTGAGAACCTGCTGCTGACGACGCCGCGGGGCTGCGCGACCACTGGGGTGCCG
>NW_004443993.1:13152649-13181344 GCF_000243295.1 Trichechus manatus latirostris
GGGCCCTGGCTGCGGGTCCGCCGCGCGCTGCTGGCCCTGCGTCTGGCTGAATATGCCGTGGGCGGCGAGGCGCCGGGCCTGGAGGACTGGCTGTGCTGTGAGTACCTGGCTGAAGCCACCGAGGGCTCCGTGGCTCGCGCCCTGGCGCTGCTGTGGGACTGACCCCAGCCAGAAGCAGACCCCAGGCTTGCTCCAAGGTGAACGTGGGTCTGGGCCTGTCCAAGAGCAGACGCCCCTTTCCAGTGCTGGGGCTGATGGCCGGGGTCCCCACAACAGCATGAATGTCCTCTTCCAGGGGGGGCTGGTGGACAGTGTGGGGTCTGATCAGCGGCTTCCCGAGAGTGTGGACGCCCCCACCCCTCCAATACCTGCCTTTTCCCGTGCTGGTGCTTAGGGCCTCCCCAAAAGGGCAGGGGCACCCTTTCCAGGGTGCGGGGGCCTCTGGCCAGCATGTCCTGAGAGTGGACAGCGCCCTTTGACACCTGGTGCCAGGACCCCTTGCCTCTTTCCAGGCATGGACACCCCCCACCCCCGGCAGCATCTCTCTGAGTGGGGGGACCCCTTCCTCCAGCCAAGGCCCCTTCCAAGCTCGGATGTGATGTCACTGTCTACTTCAGGATGTAGACACCCCAATCCCTTGTCTGGGGGATTCCTGGGAAGGGCAGGCCCCCTGAGGAGCCCCAAACCCTCTCATCATTCCACACGCCCTGCCACCCCCACCATGCACCCTCTCTCCACCCTCCCTAGCCTCCTTGCTGGTCCCCTGTGACACCCTAAATTCTGCTTGGCCTCCGAGACTTTGCAGGGGCTATTCCCCCTTCCAGACAGCTCAAATCCCACCTCCTTATATAGTCCTCCGAGCAAATAAATGAGCCTCTCCTGGTGACCCCGGTCCTTGCTGGCCTGGGAGTGTTTCTTCACCTCTTGATCTGCTCACCAGCCACCCGTTCCCCCAGGCAGGGCAATGGCTGGGCCTGGCACAGACCAGGCTTTTCAGGGGGCCTTTGGAGGAGATCGAGGTCTCGGTTTACACCTCTGAAAAATGGACACAGGAGCCTGAAAGGCCCTGCTGTCCTTGCCTGGGGCATCTCCCCTGGTGCCAGCCTCCGGTCATACCCTCTATCCTAGCCCCACTGTGATGGCCCCCAGGGGATCTTTCTAAGCCCCAGATATGATCAGGCCCCTCTTCTGCTCAAACACCTCCCGTGGCCGTCTAGTGCCCTCCTCAGGCTCTGCAAGCTCTCTCCGGCCAACCTCTCCAGCAACACTGCTCAGCCTTGGAGATGCTTTGTGAACTCCCGGCCTTTACCCAAGTTGTTTCTTCCATTGGAAATAATCTCCCATCTATTGTCTCTGCTTCACTCCTATTCACCCTTCAACACCCCAACTCCAATGCCCCTTTCTCTGCCCTCGCCCTGACCACATGGGCTGGGAATGTCTGTGTCCAGCTCCTGGCCTCAGCGTCACTCAGGTGGCTGGATAGCCCGTGTACCTCCATCTGCCTGTTACCTGCTGTGGCACCGTGACTAGGCCACCTAATTCCTCTGAGGCCCTTCTCTCCTCTGTAAAAATGGCTGTCGTCCCAGGCCTGGACATCAAGCTCAGGCAGTTTCCAGCTGCGGCCGGCAGGGGGCACCCCAACCCCGTGGATCACAACTGCAAAGGGCGAGGACCTTGTTCCAGCAGAACTTCGGACCTAGTTCCAGCCTCCCCCTGCCGTGGCCATATGCCCCACTTTTGCTCCCCACCAGGAGTGCTCCTGACCCAGGACAGCCCCCGGATCCTCCCCAAGAGGACCCAGGTGTGCAAACAGTGAACAGGCACAGGTGTCCACCCACAGGCACCTGGGAAGAAAGGCCTGGTGATCTACTTCCAGAAAAGCACCCTATGAAACACAGCTTGACTCAGACACACACGGGGGGGCCGTGAGTCGGTTCACTGGTTCCACAGTCCCCGTCCTGGGTCCGAACCCAGGCGATCCCTCTCCACGCCCTTCGTGGTCCCTAAGGATTTCAACAGGTGAGGTGAGACAAGAGAGCTGGGAAGACTTGCGACCAAAAGGGGGCAAATGTAAAACAGAAATCCAAATACTCCTGGAATCCAGAATGTGTGGAGCCATGGAGGCTGGATGAACCCCTGAAGCTACTGCCCTGCAATAATCTTTAAAGCTTAAACCAAAAATATCCCGAGCAAGGACAACAAGGCAGGAGACAGGAAAGCTGGTAATGGGGAACCTGAGGTCGAAAAGGGGAGTGTTGACGTGCCGTGGGGGTTGGCAACCAATGGCAGAAAACCGTGTGTGTACTGTTTAATGAGAAAATTGTTTGCTCTGTAAACCACCTAAAGTACAGTTAAAAAAACTACATATATATACACTCTGAACCCTTCTTAAAACCAAACAAGTTTGATCAGTAATGAGCGTCTGCCTTGAGCATTGCGAACTGTTTGGGATCACACTGCCAACAGCAAAGTGAAAGGACAGGAAGCTTAAGAGGCAGTGAGCGTACATTGACGAGGCAGTGAGCGTACATTGACGGGAAGGACCAACTCGGAGCAAGGGCGAGCACGGCTGCCCAACCTGAACGGAACCAACGTCACCGAACTGCACACGGAGCTGTTGGTGTATGCTGGGTCGCTGTGTATCTTCTCAGCAAAAAATGTTTCAATCCAACAGATCACCACAAAGAAAACAAAGAGCAGGGACTTGGCCAGCCCACCGTTGCAAGGGGCTGGCAGTGGTGCTGACGGCCTGCAAGGCACAGGCTGGTGAAGGCCTGGGCTGCCCCAGGGGAGAAAGGTGAGGTGAGGGAGGTGGGACCCCAGGGCCCTGGAACAGCCCAGGTACGGGTCAGAGCCCCTTGCTGTACCCACAGAGGCGAGGCCAGCCTGCTCCTGACCCCCACAGCAGACTTAAGCCCTCAACACTTTCACGCCCCTCCGTGAGAAGCACTGAATGCCAGCCCAGGGGACAAGCACCCACCCCAGGCCAGAAGCTCCCCTCCAGCACCTGCACAGGTTTCAGGAAGGCTCCCAGTTTACCCCCTCCCCCCACCCCAGCCCCCAAGAGCAGAGGCAGCACAGGTCTGGAGGTGGAATCGTCTTTATTCCATTTGAGCAACAGAGGGCGGACTAACACCTGTGTCCAGGCTGCAGCCGGAGGCCTGACCGCCTCGACCCACTAAGAAGCTCCTCCTCCAAGGACAGCTGAATCATCTTACACCAGCAATAAAAAAGGAAAATATAAACTTTTATTTAGAATTAAAGCAAATACTTCAGTATCACAAACACAATATTAAACTTCAAGAAATATACTGCTAATTTGGAGTGAGCGTTTATTTGCACAATTACAACATGCGGACACACCCAGGAGAGAGGGACAGCCTGACACTCTGCGCCCGCCCGCCGCGGACACAGTGGACAGCACAGTCACGGGGACAGCCAGCCATGGGGTGGGTGGCCTCCTGCAGACGGCGGGGCAGGGGCGGCCGCTACTCCTCCTCCGAGGAGTCTCTCTCAAGCATGTAGACCATGAAGCAGGCGTCGGGTCTCTTGGGGACAAGGGGATGCCCCGGTCTCACAATCTCAAAGCCCAGAAAGCTGAAGGTACGGAGCAATGCGGCTGTGGGGAGATGCGGCCGTCAGTGCTGCCCCCGGGCCCGGCTGATGGGCCGAGGGTGATGCTGGAGCCCCCAGAGGGGGTGGGCTGCAGGCTGCCCGCGGGACCCTGCCACCCCACGCCCCCTCACCACGGCAGGCCAGCGGCTGAGGCCCCTACCTCTGTCATCTCGGTTCTTGTGGAAGCAAACGAAGACGTGGTCCACGTGGAGCTGCTCCTCGGCAAACTCAAGGACAACTGCGAAGCTGAAGCCGGGCCCGCGTCAGGACCTGCCCCCTCACCCCAATCACCCCGCGCCCCCAGCCTAGGTCCAGGCCAGGGTCCCTCAGCACCGTGGACGTGGGGCCGGCCTGTGCACTGGAGCCTGCTGAGGAACATCCCTGGCCCCACCCACTTGATGTGACAACCACAAATGTCCCCACACATCACCCACTGTCCCCTGGGGCAGAATTGCCCCAGCTAAGACCCACTGGCCTACAGCTTAAAAAGGGAACCCCCACCCCCAAATAATGATGGCTGGCCTCCTCCAGACTGAGGTCTCCCCTCATCCATCCTCAGAGCCCGGGGGAGTGGAGCCCCCACCTGTCTTTGCTCCCCTCGGGCAGGGCACCGCCTGGAATCTCGATGTAGAGGCTGCTGCTGCTCAGCACAGCTCTCCAGGTGATGTGTTTGGCCTCGGTGAGCCTGGTCTGGACGTTAAGAATTCTCGTCTTGTCATTGGACGCTAGTTCCTCTGTTACATTCAGCCGATTATCCTGGAGAAGGTAGCAGAGCACCCAGCAGGCGGGTGAGAAACCCGCCCCCCCCCCGCTGCACAAGGACCGTCTGGGAAAGCCAGTGAAGCACCCAGAAGACCATGGATGCCGTGGTGGTCCCCCAGGCCAGGGTACCATGGCCTCTGAGGGGAGGCAGCTTGGCACAGCGGGAGTTGGCGCACCGCTAAGACTGGGGGCTCCGGCTCCCCCACTATCCAGGGATCACACATTTAACGCGAACCACGCACTGTGGACATGGAGCTTCTGGCACACAGGAGGAGCAGAGAGCGAGTTCCTCCTGGACAAACCCACACGTCAGCCCTCTCACCTGGCCCAAGGGGCGTAGGGACCCCAGGGACCCGGCATACTTACAGAGTAAAATAAATTAGCTGAAAGATTGTGATCCCTCTGACTATTCCCTCGCCCACCTGGGATCTTCAGGGGTGGGTGAGGGACATCAGGAGCACCACCGAGGCCCTGGACCCAGGTTACTACAGCAATTGAGAGGGACCCTGGAACTGGAGGAAAACAGGGCTATTAGCAGGCCGTCACACCTGGGAACCCCCTGGTTGAGCCCCTTACTTGCCAAGACCCTCGGACTCACGAAGGCATTCAGGAGCCCGCTGCCCAGCCCCTGCCTAGCCTCCCCATCCGTGTCCAGAAGCTGACGTTGACATGATGGCAAAACCAACATCCTCGCCCACAGGGGCGGGTCCAAGCCACCAGCCGGCGCCAGGCAGTTGCTGCCGTTAGTCACCATCGAGTATCCAGCACTTGACCATCCATGCCACCCGGGACGCCTCCCCAGGAAGTTACACATCATCAAGCGGGCACTTAAAGCCGCTTCCTCCGGGTGGCAGTGCTCGACGCCGGGCCCGGCCCCGCCTCCAGAGCAGCCCGGCCTCAGCGTGGGCTGTGACTTCCCCCTGAGCAGTCTGAAAACATGCCCCACGTTTGCTTCGCCCAACGCGTCAGCGAGTTTTACTTCTCATTTCTACCTCTAGCCAAGGTCCGCTTCCCTTTTCCGCTTTACACTCCATGCCGAAACTCTGAATTTCTTACTCTTTCTTAGAGACCAGTGACCTGTCCTTTTAAGGAACCCACTCGATGACTAACTGTCGCCGGCTGTCATTCGCAACGCAACCAAAGAAAAAACTCGGAGCGTGTTTTTTTAAATCTTCCAAATAATAAACCCAACACCCGCGGTTTCCTTCCAACGGCCCGAGGCCACACGTCCAGCGGTCCCGCCGGGCACGGGGGACGGGCGGGTGTCAGCCGGGCCGCGCCCTGTCCCCTCCCCCGCCCGGTTGCGTCATCTCGGCAGATGGCCCAGCGCCCCGGGGAGGTTTTCACAATCGCGCAGCCGGAGCGCCAGCAGCCATTTGCTGCGCGGTGTAAACAGGCCCCAGAGACGCCTCCATTTTGTACGGCTCCGTCCCAGGCCTCGGCCCCCACCCCGGCCCCCCACCCCGGCGGTGCCGACCGACACCGCTCTGGAAAGCACCTGGGAAGGCGCCCTCGGATCTGACCGCCCAGCACCCTCTCGCGCCCTGCCGGCGCCCGGCCTCTCCGGGAGGAAGCGCCCCCCAGCCGGCCCCGGTGGGGGCGGCGACGTGGCGCCGGCCCCACCGTCTGCCCCCGCCCCAAATCGGAGGCGAAAGGCGAGACAACTCCCCGAATCTGCAGCCAGGCCCAGGGGTCACCCCGAGGCCCAGCGCCTACTGGGCCGGCCCAGAGAAAACCGCCCCCCGCCAGACCCGGGGTAAGCCCAGTACCCGCCCGTGGCCGCCCCAGCCAGCCCGATGGGGATCGGCGCCCGCCCCCCCAAACCCGACCCGCGACGCGGAGAGAGGGCGGTGGGTGCGACCCCCCACATCCGCCGCCAGGCCCAGGGTGACCGCGGTTTCCCATCTCGAAGGGACCCGTCCCCGCCACCCGGCCCAGCCAAGCGGGGGTCGGCACCCGTTCCCACCCCAAACCCGACTCCCACGCGAAGAAAACCAATGGATGCGAACCCCCTCGATCGCCGCCGGGCCCACGGGGACCTCGATACCCCCCAGGACCCTGCACCCACCCGGCCCCGAGGGGGGTGGGTGCCCGCCCTACCCCGGCCGAGAACCGCCCCCGCGTCGACTGTGGCCTCGACAAAGGGGCAGATCTAGCGCTCCCGGTATTTATGGGGCGCCCCGGGGCAGCCCCCGCGGACCCGCGCGGCCGGCGCTTCTGGAAGCTTCGGGCGGGGGCGGGGCGCTCACCTCTCGCTGCTGTGGCCGCCGCGGCCGTGCAGGCTGAGGAGCGGCATGGCGCAGCTGGCGTGGGCGGTGGCGCTGGCTTTATTTCCTTCCTTCTCTCTGGCGAAGCAGTGGCTGTTGAGGATCCGCTGCAGGGAGGATTTCACCATCCGGCCGCTGGGGTCCGAAACCAGCAAAACCTCCGCTGCGCCTCTCCGCGCCGCCGCCGCTGTTCGCCGTTCGCAAAATGGCGCCGCCGCCGTCGCCCGCATTTATAGACGCCGCACCCAGGCCACGCCCCCACGCTGCCGGGAATGCGCCCGCAGAGGGGGTGGGGCCGCAGGGGCGTCGAGAAAACTGCGCGTGCCCCCCCCCTTCCGGCGCCTGATTGGCGGCCGGCTGGGCGCCGGGGTGGGAATGCGTCGCGGATTGGTCAGATCGTTTCGAGTCCCGCCCCCGCTACCGTCCCTCTGCGGGCAGACTGGGGGAGGGGCCGCGGCGGCGCCGGGTGCGCGCGCCCGCCCAGCCTCCCCAACAGCCGGGCCTTGGGGCGAGGGCGTCGTGCTGGACCTGTTTTGGGGGCCTCGTGGTGACTCCGTTTCCAGCCGTCATCCCCGTTGCCCTTCACCCACCGGGACCCCCTTCCCAGGGCGGCTCGGGGGCGACAAAGGTCCCCGAATATCGGGGGTCCCGGCGCCCCTCCCCCCGTGTTTTCAGTCATAATCTCGTAATAATCGGTGGTCATCGTTGTTTTCTTGATTCGGCCTTTTAGTTTCTAACAAGCTAACTTACAATTTACAACTTAAAGATACTCAAATTTAATGAAAAAAATACTTGGCGTGTGAACTCAAGTTTGGACTCGGTTCAATTCGGGCACATCGTGTTTGGACTGAAAATTTGGACGTACTCAAGCAAAAAGATTCCACCTTGCAGTTAAATTCACTAAAATGTCTTTTTGGAGTAAAATTTGGACGTAGCCAAACAATGTTATAGCTTGTGGTTAAATTCGGTAAAATATTTTATGTATGAGTTAAATTTGAACGTACCAAGGAAACATCAGTTCCAGATAGTCGCTCCGTGTCTTCAGCACAAATAGGAATCCCCACGGTTTCCTGGAACTGAAGCAATTCCTCCGCTGATTTTTTTTTGTCTTTGCGATTAGTGGCTCTCGTTTTTACTTCTAATCTCCCGAGCCCACTCCAGACTACGCAGTACCCGTTTGACACTACTACCAGGCCTTGGAAAGCAGTTGCTGGCCAAAACGCTTTAATTTGGAATAATTGTGGGTAGAGGGAAAAAAAAAATACGTGTAGCTTCTTGGCGAAAAACGAACTGAAACAGCTTGCAAAAACATGGGGGCTGCCGAAACTATTGCCCTGAAATAGTCTTTAAATCTTAACTAAGAAAGAATGTCTGCCTTGAGTATCGTGGTCTTTTAAGATCTGTCTATATGGGATCAAACGGACAACAGCAACTTGAAATTTAGGGGATAGTGAGTTCCTGTTAAGGGAGGAGGAACAACTCAAAAGGAGGGTGAGAATGGTTGCACAACTCGAAAAATGTAATCAGTGTCACTGAATCGTCGTGTAGGAACTGTTGAATTGGTGTTTGTGTTTTTTTTTTGCTGTGTATGTTCTCAACAGCAACAAAAATAAATTATTAAAAATAAATAAAATTAATGTATGTAAACTTTAAACAAAAAACATGGGGGCTGGAAAAAGAGATGCCTGTGAAGGCAGCTGTGGACAGGAAATTGTGGAGCAGTTTTTTGAAAGAGGGTGGCCAGCTGCCTCTTGTCAGGGAAGTAGGAGTAGTGGGGATGCTGGATACTGCCTGTACTGGGGGACAAACCAAGGCCCCGCCGCCCCAAGCCTGGTAAACGCCAAAAGCAGACCTGAGTTTTTCTGCAGGACTAAATGCTTCCTCCATGCTGGCTCTGGATTACTGAGACTTCCGCTTTCAGTTGTTGGGGCAGACATTAATTTCCACTCTGGAAATTGGGGCTACATATTTATTGGTTGGGGTGGGGGGCTGTCCTGGGCTTTGTGGTTGTTGAGCAGCATCCCTGGCTTCCACCACTTGATGCCAGCAGCATCCACCCCAAGTCATGGCACCCACAAATGTCCCCAGACATCACCCAGTGTCCCTTGGGTTAAGGGATTCCAGTGATCCCCAAGAGACTCTGCATCCCATAATCATCTGACCTGCTGATGTCCCAGGACGCTGCCCACGTTTGAATCCACACACTGAGTGGGGAGGAGAGAGGAGGGAAATCACAGGAGCTGGAGAGCCCCCCTGGTTTACACCGTCTGACCTATGGAGGATTTATTCTGGTGTACGGTGTGAGCAGGGACCGAAATCAATTTTTTCCCAAATAATTAACACAGGATCCATCCCCCTCGGCCCTGCTGACGTGGGGGTCTGATCCTTCTCTGGGGTGAGGCCGTCCTGCGCACCGTAGGGTGTTGAGTAGCGTGCTTGGCCTCCGCCCACTCCATGCCAGGTAGTGCCAACTGCAAATTCCCCAGACATCACCCAGTGTCCCCTGGGGGGACAGAATCACCCCCAGTTCAGACCCTCCGTCTCGGGGGGCCAAGGAGTCACCTAAGGGAACAGGCACACCGAGGTGGCGGGAGGAGTTCCTGCTTTTCTGCTGCCATCTCGGCTCACTTTCTCCTCCTCCTCCTAACTCTGGTGGCCGGAAGTGAAACTGCTGGGTGGCCAGGAGCTGAACAGCGGAAACGTCCCCAGCCTCCCTGGGCAGCTTAGGATAAACACGCAGAATCCGCAAACGTGTCAGCCAGCCCTCCGGGTGGGGCTTGCTGGTTGTTGTCTTCTTGGTTGCTGTCTAGACAATTCTGACTCAGGACAACTCACGTGACGGAGAAGAACTGCCCCATGGCGTTTTCTAGACTGTAATCTTTACAGGAGCAGATCGCCAGGCTTTCTCCTGAGGCACTGATAGGCGCTTAACGGTTGTGCCACCAGGGCTCCTTGGGATTTGCTGGGGGCCTAGAGAAATCAGGGGGAGGTCCCTCTGGGAGGAAGTCCCCAGGGGTCTGTGGGAGACTTGAGGACCCCAGGCTGCAGGAAGGAGGGAGGAAGGGTATCAGGGAGGGCTTCCTGGAGGCTGTGACAGCTGGTCTCCTGGGAAGAAACAAGGGAGGGCAGATCAAGGAAGGGATGGGCCCATGCTGGGGTCTCCTGCTGAAATCAGGATGGGGGGTTGGGTAACTGGGGTGCAGGGAGTGCTGTGTAGGGGGACAGGGAGTGTCCCTTTGAATTATAAGGGGATTGGTGGAGTGTGGGTCGCCGGATAACAGCCCTCAAAGATATCTGTCTATGTTCTAATCCCAAGACCTGTGGACATGGCACCTCACACGGCAAAGGGACCCTGCGCTCGGATGACATGAAGGGTCTTGAGACGGGAGATGATCCTGGATCACCCGGGGGGGCCCATGTGACCACAGGGTCCTCATCAGAGGGAGGCAGGAGGGTTGGAGTCAGAGGAGGAGATGTGAGGACGGAATCGGAGAGACTGGCAGATGCTCGCTGCTGCCTCTGAAGACGCAGGAAGGGGCCACGGGCCAAGGAACGCGGGGTCTCTAGAAGCTGGAAAAGGCCGGAGACGGGTCTCCTCTGGAGCCTCCGGAAGGAGCCAGCTGACACCCGGATTTCAGCCCCGTGGGAGCCATGTAGGACTCCTGACTTTGTGAGGTCACGAATGTGTGCTGTTTTGAGCCACTGAGTTTAGGCAATTTGTGCCGTCAGCCACAGGACACTCGTGCCACCCCGTCCGCACACGTCCCCACCTGTCCCTTCTGTGACAGCGGCCGCTCATGAACCCACTTAGCAGGTGAGGGCCCTGGGGGACAGGGGAGGTAGGGACCTTTCTTTCTCCCATCAGAGCCCGGGAGCTTGGATGGGGCTTGCGGCACTTTGGTGAGGTCAGGAAGCCTGTCTGAGTGGAGACACTGGGGACATGGGTTAGAGACAAGAGGCTACCCTGGAGTCTTGCCCACAGGACCCGCCCACAGATGGAAATTGTGGCAAAGACCGACCCACCAAAATTTTTCACCACAGATACTTTGATTAGCAATCTGCCCAGGGTCCTTGAAGAAAAGAGAGAGAAAGAGAGTATTTGCCAATTCAAAAAATAAAAAAGAAAGTAAATAAAATCTAAAAATAAGTTGAAATAAATAAAACAAAATAGAATACATAAAATTAAATGAATAAAATTAAATAAGTAAAAGAATTTCAATAAAACATCAGAATACATCAAATTAAACATATAAAATAAATTCACGCAGTTAAAATGAATAAAATGAAATAAAATAATTAAGTAAAATAAATTAAATTAGCTAAATTAAAACAAAATAGATTAAATAAAATGAGTTGAAATCATAAAATAAAATAAAATAAATACATTTAATTAAAATAAACATAATAAAATAAATAAATAAAATTATAATAAAATGAAATGAGTAAAGTTGGATAAATAAAATAAACTAATATAAAGTAAAGTACATAGAATAGAATAAATGAAATATGTAACAGAAAAGAAAATAGAATAAATTGAAATAAACAAAAAAAAAAAGCAAGAGATTCTCTGCAGCCTCCAGAAGGAACCAGCCCCGCTGACCTCTAGAACTGTAAGAGAATAAGTTTCAGTTGGTTTAAGCCACAGAATCTGTGATGATCTGTTACAGCAGCAATAGCACACCGACACGTGGAGTGGTGGGCATGTCCTATATCGTGATGGGCCGTGGATAACACACACCGCTGGGTGTGCATTCGACAAGGCTCATCCAACAGGCTTGTACTTCTCACTTGACATAAATTTTATCCAGAGTCCCTGGGCGGTACAAATAGTTAACACACCTGGCTGCTAATCGGAAGGTTGGAGGTTCGAGTCCACCCAATCGGCCGTTGCAAACCCTATGGAAGGCAGTTCTGCTCTGACACACACGGGGGCGCCAGGAGTCAGAGTCCACTCGAGGGCAACTGGTTGGCTAAATTCTACATAAAAACTAAAACCACAAATATGTATTGCTCTCTAGTTCACGGTGTTTCAGGAATAGTTCCCTGATGTCTGCAATTGACTTTGAAATGAAGTTAAAAAAGTAAGATGTCTGCGGAAGACATTGTTAAGAAAATCAAAAGACCAGTCACAGACCCGTTGCCGCGCATCGATTCCAAATCATGGCGACCCTACTGGACACTGTAAAACCGCCCCGTAGGGTTTCCAAGGAGCGGCTGGTGGATTCGAACTGCTGACCTTTTGGTTAGTAGTCATAGCTCTTACACGCTGGGAGACGATATCTGCAAAAACACATCTCTGAGAAAGGACCTGTATCCAAAATATACAACGAGCTCTTAAAACTCAACAATAAGAAACAAACAAGCCAGTTACAGAAATGAGCACAAGTTCTGGACACCTCACCAAAGAAGAGGCACAGACGGAAGACGAGCATCCGGAAAGGGCATTGCAAATTAAAAGCACAGTGAGATACCGCGACACCCCTATTGTTGCTGCTCTTAGCTGCCATGGAGTGGATTCTGACCCGCGGTGACTCGTGCTGTCGAATAGGACTGCTCCATCGAGTTTTCAAGGCTTTGACCTTGCGGAAGCACACTGACAGTCCTGTCTTCCAAGGTGCCTCTGGGTGCGTTCAGACCACCAACATTTCAGCTAGTGGTCCAGCGCTTAACTGTTGGTACCACCCAGGGGCTCACACCCCTGTTCGAATGGTTAAAATCCGAAACGTTGACAAAAATAAACGCTGGTGGGAATGCAAAATAGTGAACGTGGAACAGTGCTGATGTCAGATGGACCCTGGCTGAAAGCTGAGAATACCAGAAAGATGTTGACCTGTGTTTTATTGACTATGCAAAGGCATTTGACTGTGTGCATCATAACAAATTATGGATAACATTGTGAAGAATGGGAATTCCAGAACACCTTAACACCTTACTGTGCTCA
Source organism: Trichechus manatus latirostris (assembly GCF_000243295.1). Lineage (NCBI taxonomy): Eukaryota > Metazoa > Chordata > Mammalia > Sirenia > Trichechidae > Trichechus > Trichechus manatus. The sequence goes on from NW_004443993.1 coordinate 13,165,235, forward strand.
CACGGAACGTGTTCAAAGGCCAAGAGACAGTCGTTCAAACAGAACAAGGGGATACTGCATGGTTTAGTCAGGAAAGGTGGGCGTCAGGGCTATATCCTTTCACCATACCTATTCAATCTGTATGCTGAGCAGATAATCTGAGAAGCTGGACTCTATGAAGAAGAACGGGGCATCAGAATTGGAGGAAGACTCATTAACAACCTGCATTATGCAGATGACATAACCTTGCTTGCTGAAAGTGAAGAGGACTTGAAGCACTTACTGATGAAGATCAAAGACCACAGCCTTCAGTATGGATTACACCTCAACGTAAAGAAAACAAAAATCCTCACAACTGGACCAATAAGCAACATCATGATAAATGGAGAAAAGAAAGTTGTTAAGGATTTCATTTTACTTGGATCCACAATCAACACCCATGGAAGCAGCAGTCAAGAAATCAAACGACATATTGCCTTGGGCAAATCTTCTGCAAAAGACATCTTTAAAGTGTTGAAAAGCAAAGATATCTCTGAGGACTAAGGTGCGCCTGACCCAAGACATGGTATTTTCAATTGCTGCATATGCGTGTGAAAGCTGGGCAATGAACAAGGAAGACGGAAGAAGAATTATGGTGTTGGCAAAGAATATTGAATACGCCATGGACTTTCAAAAGAACGAACAAATCTGTCTTGGAAGAAGTTCAGCCAGAATGCTCCTTAGAAGCAAGGATGACGAGCCTTCGTCTCACATACTTTGGACATGTTATCAGGAGGGATCAGTCCCTGGAGAAGGACGTCATGCTTGGTAAAGCAGAGGGTCAGCGAAAAAGAGGCAGACCCTCGATGAGACGGATTGACACAGTGGCTGCAACAGTGGGCTCAAGCTTAACAATGATTGTGAGGATGGCGCAGGACCGGGCAGTGTTTCATTCTGTTGTACGTAGGGAACTGACTTGATGGTATGTTAACAAGAATCGTCACTTTGGAAGGCAGTCTGGCAGTTTCTTACAACCTACACATGGACTTCCTGTATAATCGAGCAATTGCGCCACTAGGGATCTACCCAAACGAAATGAAAATGTATGTCCCCGTGAAAACCTGCATACACGAATGTTTGTAGCAGCTTTATTCATAATCCCCCCAAACTGGCAGCAACCAAGAGATCCTTCAGAAGGTAAATGGATGAACATCGACAAAAAGAAATGCGCTCACTGTGAAAAACGTAACCAATATCACTGGATAATTTGTTTAGAAATTGTTAAATGGGAACCCAATTTGCTGAGCAAGCTTTCACCTTAAACACAATAAAATATTATTTAGAAAAATAGAAGAAGAAGGAAATGAACTCTCAAGCCACGAAAAGACATGGAGAGTAAGCACTCGGCTGCTCACCGGAAGGTTGGCGGTTCGAACCCACCCAGAAGCACCTCGGAAGAGAGGCCTGGCGATCAGTTTACTGTGCACACATGGGGTCGCCATGAGTCCGAATCGACTCGACAGCAATTAACAACAACGACAAAGTGGACGAAAGCGGTCTGACAGGCTGCATGCTGTGTGATTCCAACCATCTGACATTCTGGAAAACCGAGGAGACAGTGCCGTGATCTGTGAGTGCCAGGGGGAGGGGAGGGGAGAATGGGGGCGCCAGGGCGTTGTTAGGGCGGTGAAACTATTCTGCATGATGTTGTCCTGGGGGACACGCGATGTTGAGTATTTGTCAAAACCCACAGGACCGTCCAGCACAGAGAGTGAGCCCTCGTGGGAACTTTGGACTTTGGTTAATAATCACCTACCAATAGCGGCCCATGAATTGTGACAAAGGTCCCACAGGAAAGCAAGGTGTTGACGATGGGGAAACTGGGCGTAGAGGAGAGAGACAGGGTATGGAAACTCTCCCTACTGTCTGCACAGTTATTTTGTAAACCTAAAACTGCTCTCAAAAATAAAGTCTATTTTGTTTTTCAAGAAACAAAAAGCAAGATGGATTGATGGATGGATGGAGGTATGGATAGAAAAGAGAATATGGTGAGACACTCATCGTGGGATCTAGGCAGTGGGTATGCGGATGTTCACTGTGAAATTCGCTCAACATTTCTGTTGTTGTTAGGTGCTGTCAAGTCAGTTCCGACTCAGCGACCCCGCATATAACAAAACGAAACGCGGCCCGGTCCTGCGTCTTCCTCACAGTCATTGCTATGCTTGAGCCCACTGTTGCAGCCACTGTGTTAGTCTCTCTCGTGGAGGGTCTTCCTCTTTTTCACTGACCCTCTACTTTACCAAGCCTGATGTCCTTCTCCAGGGACTGGTCCCTCCTGATAACATGTCCAAAGTATGTGAGATGAAGTCTTGCCATCCTTGCTTCGAAGGAGCATTCTGGCTGTACTTCTTCCAAGACTGATTTGTTCAGACCTGGTGATCTACTTCTGAAGAAGATTAGCCAGTGAAAGGCTTATGTGTGTGGCACCGGAACTTTTCTGTACCTTTGAACATTTTCATAATGAAATGTCAAACAGTAAAAATAAAAAAGGCTCATTCCTCCTTTTGTGGGCGCACAGGGTAATTTTCAATGTTAGCATGTTTCCCTGAGCTTGACTCTCTGGGGTGGAAATTCAGAAGGCCTTTGGGGTCTTTTGAGCAAAGCAGCTTGAAAAAAGGGGAAGGAAACAAAAACCAAACATTTTTAACGCGCAGCCGCCGGCCAGCGATGAGATCAGGCAAAGGAAGGCTTCAAACGGCTGAATCTGCCCACAGGTCTGCAGCCACATCTGCTGCCGTTTGATAAAATGCAGGATGCAAACTCTGCTCGTGGCATAACGCCAACCCTGTAAAAAACACAGAAACGGCTCCAAAAGATGAACGGGGTTGACCTTGGGTGGGGGATTATTTTCAGTACATCTTTTATTTATTTTTATTATTTTACTTTAGATGAAGGTTTGCAGAACAAACTAGCTTCTCATTAAACAGTTAGTACACATATTGTTTTGTGACATTGTTTACCAACCCCACGACATGTCAACACTCTCCCTTTTTGACCTTGGGTTCTCTATTACCAGCTTTCCTGTCCCCTCCTGCCTTCTCGTCCTTGCCCCTGGGCTGGTGTGCCCCATTAGTCTCGTGTTGTTTTATGGGCCTGTCTAATCTTTGGCTGAAGGGTGAACCTCGGGAGTGACTTCATTACTGAGCTAAACGGGTGTCCAGGAGCCATACTCTCAGGGTTTCTCCAGTCTCTGTCAGGCCAGTAAGTCTGGTCTTTTTTTGTGAGTTAGAATTTTGTTCTACATTTTTCTCACCTCTGTCCGGGACCCTCTGTTGTGATCCCTGTCCGAGCAGTCAGTGGTGGTAGCCGGGCACCATCTAGTTGTGTTGGACTCCGTCTGGTCGAGGCCGTGGTAGCTGTGGTCCATCTTTTATTTTTATTTTCGTCTTCATAAACCAAGAAGTCCTGGTGGCACCATGGTTAAGTGCTCAGCTGCTAACCCAAAGGTCAGCAGTTTGAACCCACCCAGCGGCTCCCCAGGAGAAAGGCCTGGGGATCTGCTCCCACAAAGATGACAGCCTGGAAAACCCTAGGGGGCAGTTCTGCTCTGCCACAGAGTCGCCATGAGTCAGAAGTGACCTGATGTCACCTGACTACCTAAAGCAGTTGCCGTCACGTTGACTCTTACTCACGGTGACCTCACTGTGACGCAGTGGGACTGTGCTCCGTAGGGTTTTCAACAGTCAGTTTTCCAGAAGTAGGTTGCCAGGCCTTTCTTTCCAGGCACCTCTGGGTGGACTTGAACCCCTGGCCTTTCAGTTAGCAGCCGAGCATGTTAGCCGTTTGCACCCAGGGACCCTGGACAAAATTACCTCAAAGAACTGCCTCTCACCGTAGCTCTTTAAAATGGATTAATGAGTTCCGAAGGTAGGCCTCAGCTCTCTGTCCATTCCCCGCCTCCAGCCCTGTGGATTGCTATTGACGACGGTTATTCACGAGCACAATTTCCTATCAACTAGGCAGACGGGCCGCGCCGCCTGTGAGGGGAGCCACGGGGGAGAAAAGGGCTTGGACAAGGACGGTCCCCAGTTGGCTTCTTGGAGAAATGAGCTTGTGCATGACTGTAGTTTCTGGTCTAATTAGGTGATGTCAACACCACAAACAGCCTCTAGGAGTACACGGGGGCCCTCTAATAAGGCCTGGGACCTGCCTGGGTCCCAGCAAGAGGTCCCTGAGGTAGAACGAGGAATTTATAGAGCTCTTTCAAAACAAGTCACACAGAAAAGTTTCGCAGAGGCCCACGGACCAGCCAGTCCTCTTTAGCGGACGACACACTTCGCTGCTGGGGAGAAGCAAGTTTCTCCCGCGAGTGCTGTCAAAGCCGGATTCTACCATAAAAAAAAAAAAAAAACGAGAAACAAAGCCGGTTGCCGTGGAGTAGACTCCGACTCACGGTGTCCCCGTGTGTGTCAGAGTAGAACTGGGCTCCATGGGGATTTCAAGGCTGTGACCGCCTTTCAGAAGTAGACTGCCAGGCCTTTCTTCCAAGGTGCTCCTGGGTGGGTTCAAACCACCAACCTTTCGGTTAGCAGCCAAGCACATTAACAGTTTGCACCACCCAGGGTCCAAGATACCACGACAGTGTGGGGATAACAGTAATAACGGGGCCACTGGTGGCTCAGTGGTAAAATTCTCACCTTCCACGTGGAGACCTGGGTTCGATTCCCGGCCCGTGCAACTCACATGCAGCCACCACCCGTCTGTCAGTGGGGGCTTGCGTGTTGCTGTGATGCTGAACAGGCTTCAGTGGAGCTTCCAGACTAAGAGGGACTAGGAAAAAAGGCCTGGCAATCAGCTTCTGAAAATCAGCCATTGAAAATCCTGTGGAGCACAGTTCTACTCTGACATGCATTGGGGCGCCATGAGTAAGAGTCGACTCGACGGCAACTGGGTACCCATTATCTTCCATCACTACCCGCCCCCCAAATCATTCCACCACCTTTAACAGAAACTGAGTGCCCCCAAGGACACAGTATACTTTTAAGAGGAAAAAAAATGTAGGTTACAAAATAGATGTTCAGACATTCACTAAGATGCCAGCTTTGTAAAAGATAATATTAAATTATTATTATTAATTATTATCTACGTGTAAATACGTAAATATTGAAATAAAAGCTGACAATAACATTGGAGGGAAGAAGACGAACATCTTTGTGGTGTCTGCTGTTGGGTGGGAGGATTGACGGGTGTTTTTAAAACATTCTTCTTTGAGCTTCCCTGCGGTTTCTAAACGTCCAGGTTTTGCCTGTGTGATAGGAGAGAAACCAAGACTCGTCAGAGGGGCAGGAGGGGGTCCTGGGAGGCTGCCACCCCTTAGCTATGGGGCCTGGCAGGTTCCTCAAGTTCCTCGGTGGCTCTGATTTAACAAATTTTTATTGTGTTTATTTAATTGATGGATGTTGTTGTTAGGAAGGTGCAGTGGGTAAAGTGCTCAGCTGCTAACCAAAAGGTTGGCGGTTTGAACCCACCAGCCGTTCCGAGGGAGAAAGATGTGGCAGTCTTCTTCCGTAAAGATTACAGCTTTAGAAACCCTATGGGGCAGTTCTACTCTGTCCTGTAGGGATTCACAGCCTCGTAAACCCTATGGAGCAAGTTCTACTCTGTCCTGTAGGGATTCACAGCCTCGTAAACCCTATGGGGCAGTTCTACTCTGTCCTATAGGGTCGCTATGAGTCGGAATGGACTTGACAGCAATGGATTTCGTTTTTGATTTGGTTGGTGTTGGGTGCTGTTGAGTCATAGCGACCCCATGGGACAGAGTTGAACTGCTCTGTAGGGTTTCCTAGGCTGGAATCTTTACGTCAGCTTGATAACAACGGGTTTGGTTTGTGTTTTGTGTCTTTTTTTTAAATCTTTATGGGGGCAGATCGCTAGGTCTTTCTCCTGCGGAGCTGCTGGGTGGGTTCAAACCGCCAACCTTTTGGTTAGCAGCCGAGAACTTAACCGCTGCCCCACCAGGGCTCCTTTCCCTGCTGGTTTCCTGTGGCCTTATTTGCTCAGGATTTTTAACGGTGGTGGGTCACCCAAAGATCCTCTTCCCCTTCCTCTCAGGGGTCCCAGAGTGGCCTACACCTTCCAGATGGGTGCCCTGGCCTGGGTGCAGGCCCTCGCTGCTAGAATGTGCCGTTGGCAATAGAGAGGGAGGAAGCCCGGGGCCCCCAGAAAAGGGAAGCTGGATTCCCCTCATAATTAAGTCCGGGGAAGGGAGTGTAAGAGGTCCCCGGGCTGCCGGAACACAGTGACACAAGCTGGGGGGGGGAGGGGGAACTGCTGTGATCGAGTCGATTCTGACGCGCAGCGACCCTGTAGGGCCCAAGAGCAGAACTGCCTCATAGGGCTTCCAAGGCTGTAATCTTTATGGAAGCAGACGGTGGTTAGCAGCTGAGCACTTAATCACTGCGCCACCAGGGCTCCGCTGGGTGGCTTGTTGTTGTTAGGTGCCGTCGAGTCGGTTCTGACTCATAGCGACCCCCTGCACCACAGAACAAAACACTGCCCGGTCCTGCGCCATGCTCACAATCCCTGTTATGCTTGAGCCCATTGTTGCAGCCACTGTGTCAATCCATCTCGTTGACGGTCTTCCTCTTTTTTGCTGACCTTCCACCTTAACCAAGCATGATGTCCATCTCCAGGGGCTGATCCCTCCTGATAACATGTCCAAGGTATGTAAGACACAGTCTCGCCATCCTTGCTTCTAAGGAGCATTCTGGCTACACTTCTTCCAAGACAGACTTGTTCTTTCTCCTGACAGTCCATGGTGTATTCAATATTCTTCGCCAACACCACAATTCAAAGGCGTCAATTCTCCTTGGGTCTTCCTTATTCATTGTCCAGCTTTCCCATGCATATGAGGCGATTGAAAACACCACGGCTTGGGTCAGACACACCTTAGTTTTCAAGGCGACACCTTTGCTTTTCGACACTTTAAAGAGGTCTTTTGCAGCAGATTTGCCCAGGGCAGTGTGTCTTTTGACTCCTTGACTGCTGCTTCCATGGGTGTTGATTGTGGATCCAAGTAAAATGAAATCCTTGACGACTTCAATCTTTTCTCCATTTATCATGATGTTGCTTATTGGTCCAGTTGTGAGGATTTCTTTTTCCTTTATGCTGAGGTGTAATCCATACTGAAGGCTGTGGTCTTTGATCTTCATCAGTAAGTGCTTCAAGTCCTCTTCACTTTCAGCAAGCAAGGTTGTGACATCTGCATAACGCAGGTTGTTAATGAGTCTTCCTCCAATCCCGATGCCCTGTTCTTCTTCGTAGAGTCCAGCTTCTCGGACTGGGTGGTTGACAACAACCTAAGCATGTTTTCTCCCAGTTCCGGAGGCCAGAAGTCCAAAATCAGGGTGCCGGCTGTGTTGATTCCTTGTGAAAGTCTGAGGGAGACTCTATGCCTCTCTCTTAGCAAAAATATCCATGATAAACAAAACATCAAGTCGTTAAACGAAGACAGGATTCCACAGGGCCAGCATTACGGGGTGGGGAGGGAGGCAGAGTCAGGCAAGTGCAGGGTGGGTCCCCGTCTTTATGTGAAATGGTGACATTTTGTTCATAATGGATTTTTACACATTGATTATGACCTTTTAAAATAGTGCATTGAAATATCAGGCCGCACAAACGGTTAAGCACCCGGCTGCTAACCAAAGGGTTGGAGGTTCGGGTCCACCCAGTGGTGCGTCAGAAGAAAGGCCTGGTGATCTGTGCTTCCAAAAGGTTCCAGTCTTGAAAACCCAATGGGGCAGTTCTGCTCTGTCACATGGGGTTGCTATGAATTGAAATCAACTCGACAGCAACTGAGAACAACAAGAAGTTCTAATACTAACCTAAAAGTTGAGGGCTCGAACCTACCCAGCGACCCCACGGACCTGAGTTTTTTAAACTGTTGTTATTGCTGTGTGCCATCAAGTCGGTTCTGACTCATAGCGACCCTATAGGACAGAGTAGAACTGCCCCATAGGGTTTCCAAGGAGCGGCTGGTGGATTCGAACTGCCAGCCTTTTGGTTAGCAGCCTGAGCTCTTAATCTTTTCGCCACCAGGCCGCTGACTTTTTAAAATAGTGCATTAAAATATCAGCTGGCACAAACGGTTAAGTGTTCGGCTACTAACCAATAGGTTGGAGGTTCAAGTCCACCCAGTGGTGCCTCAGAAGAAAGACCTGGCCGTCTGCTCCCATAAAGATTACAGCCAAGAAAATCGAACGGGGCAGTTCTACTGTGTCACATGGGGTGGCAATGAGTTGGACAGCACCCAACAACATCACAATGGTGAGATTTTGGGCACCTCCTAAAATTATGAGCTGGAGTCAAACCTCACCCTGGAGGGGAAAGCTCACTCCTGGAGCTGCATCCTCAGCAGCCTGGGAGCTTGTCCCGGCTGGACCCTTCTCTCATGCAAAACTTAAACAGGAGCCAGAAAACGGAACAATCAAGATAAATAATATTGGCATGCGATATTTAAAAAAATCAAAGTTAGCGCATAAAAATCCAGGAAGAACAAAATATCAACAGTTTACCTAGAAACAGGCCTGGGCCTGCACTTGGACGACCCTCATTTCCTTCCCAAGTCCCTGGCCTATGGGGTTCTGAGCAAATGATGAACACAATGTGGTCCATTCATACAGCGGGATATTACTCAGCCATAAAAGGGAATGAAGCTCTGAAAATGTGCACCATGGACCAACCCTGCAAACTTCGCGCTCAGTGAGAGAAGCCAGATGCAAAAGGCCGCATGTGGTATGATTCCGTTTATATTTTCAGTGAAAATAGGAAGACCCTCAACGAGATGGACTGACACAGCGGCTGCAACAATGGGCTCAAGCATAGCAACGACTGTGAGGGTGGCGCGGGACTGGGCAGTGTTTGGTTCCATTGTACACAGGGTCGCTATGAGTTGGAACCAACTTGACAGCAGCTAAGAACAACAGCACCACTTACATGACCCGTCCAGAACAGGCAGATCCATAGAGACAGAAGGTAGATTAGTGGTTGCCTAGAGCTTAAGCGGGGGGTGGAGGGTGGAGGGGTGGGGGTGACCGCTAATAGGCCCGTGGGTGATGAAAATGTTCTGGATTAGATAGGGGTGATGGTTGCATAACTGTGAATGTACTAAAAACCTTTGAATCATACACTTTCAATGGGTGAATTTTATGATTTTGTCATATAAACTCTATCTCAATAAAGCTGTTACTAAAATAAAACCAAGGAAACCAAAGATGTCAGAATAATTTATTGAGTGTCTCGGTCATCTAGTGCTGCTCGAACAGAGATACCACGAGTGGATGGCTTTAACAAAGAGAAGTTTATTCTCTCACAGTCCAGCAGGCTACAAGTCCAAATTCAGGGCGTCAGCTCCAGGGGAAGGCTTTCTCTTCTCCGCCAGCTCTGGAGGAAGATCCATGTCAACAGTCTTCCCTTGGTCTGGGAGCTTCTCTGCCCAGGAACCTCAGATCCAAAGGACATGCTCTGCTACCTGCTTTGCTGCCGGCACTGATTTCTTGGTGGTATGAGGTTCCCGTCTGTCTCTGCTCGCTTCTCTCTTTTATATCTCAAAAGATATTGGATTAAGACAGTATCTAATCTTGTAAACCTCATTAGTATAACCTCATCATAGTGATGGAATTTACAACACATAAGGAGATCACATCGGATTACACAATCATACAATACTGGGAATCATCACCCAGCCAAGTTGACAGGTATTTTGGGGGGACACAATTCAATCCATGACATTGAATATAGCTCAAAAAGTAAAGAATGTCACCCTTAAGTATTGTGCTTTTTTTTTTTTTAAAAAATTATTATCTATCTGAGACCAAGGGGACAGTGAGTCTAATGGGGGTGAAGCAACTAGAGCAGAAATAAGGAGAATGTGTCACAATGGGAAGAATGTCACCAAGGTCACCAATCAGTATGTGTAGAAACTGTTGAATGGGAGTATGTTTCGGTGTGGATATTTTCACTAACAATAAAAGAAAATAAAATTTAAAATAATAATAATCACAGATCATAGAAGTGGGCTGGCTGGGCTGGGTGGTGGTGAGTGTGGGGTAACTGAACAGAAGTGTGGCTGTGTGAATGGGAAGGAGGATAATAAAACATCACACTAAAGCAGCCTGCGGTGACTGATGATCATTTAACATGGGTTGACTCATTCGGCTGCTAACCGAAAGATCAAAGGTTCAAGTCCCAGAGGTGCCTCAGAGGAAAGGCCTGGCGATCTACTTCCCAAACTCAGCCACTGAAACCCCTACAATGCACAGTTCTGCTCTGACACACACAGGGTCACCAGGAGTCGGGGTCAACTCCGCAGCAACTTTTTTTTTTTTTTTAAACTCATTTCTACCTCGCTGCCACCCTCGGAGAAAGTGACCCATTTTCCAGATGGGGAAACGGAGGCCTCGGAGTTTGCCTTGCCTGGATCAGCCAGCAGAGCCAGATTCCACCGGGCAGTCTAGCTTCACATGTGCGCGAGGCACTGATTGGGACACTGCCTCCTCCTCCGGGGAGTCTTCCCTGATGCCACTGGGCTCTGCAGCCTCTGACACCTGCAGGTCCCACAGGGTGGGGCTGCCCGGGCCAGGGCCTCTTCTCATTCCATGGGTTCCAGGCGGTCCTTGTTGCTGCAGGGCCCAGCGCACGATAGGTCCTTCATAAATGTCTGCTGGTCGGATCCCAGAGAGCAGGCAAAGTCACCGTCCTTGGTGGTCCGAGTCTTTTCCGAGGCTCAGAGACGTGAAGTGACACCTCCAGGTTACACAGCGGCAGCCTGGTGCGCTCCAATGGGGGACACACGGGCAGCAGCCGCGCGCTGGCCCCTCCTCCCTTGCTGGTCTGCTGGCGCCAGCACTGATTGGCCCACCCTGCCCCCTCCGGCCACCTGTCCCTGTCTGTCAAGGGGCCACCTCCCCAAGCTCTATCCTGTCCACTGGCATGGTGGCTGTGGGGTGAGTGGGGCTGGGGGAGGGCTGGGCGGAGGTGGGGGTTTACAGGGTCTGGGGAGGGGGTTGCCGAGGCCCATGGGGTCCCCAATCTTGTGGCTGCCCCCTAATCTGGGGAAATGCACCCACTGACCTTCCCTCCCCCATGGGACCCTCCCCCACCGGCATGCCCTACCACCTCCCTGGTCTTGGGGTCCCAGGGAAGGGCCGCATGTCTGCCCAGGCATGGGGACACACTTGTGGTGGCAGCTGGAGGCGGGGGGACCCTGGAAAGCAGCGCTTTGGGAAGCAGACAGACGTGGGTTTCACTTCAAGCTTTGCACAACCGCTTATCTCCAACCTCGATTTCCTCGTCCACCCTATGGGGTCAGAGGCCGAAAGGGGGACAGGGACCCAGTTCTGGGGCTGGGAGACCTCCGGGATGCTCTCCCACTGCTCTGTGCCCTCAGTGCCCGAGCTGGTCTTGGCTGCTGGAGCTGAACCCCGAGAGTCAAGGTGTCCAGTGGGGGTTTGGGTGCCAGGATTGGAAGTATAGGACAGCCCCGAGGGAGACTCTGTGGGAGGGAGGAAGGCACTGGGCCACCCGGTGGCCTGTCTGCTGGCCTGGGACACCAGATAAAAATAGTCCCTGGATTCAGAGAACACGAGCTGGTGCTGGGTCCAGTGGGTTCTGGGCTAGGCCGTGTCTTTGACTCACTGCGGTACAACCCGGTGCGAGTTACAGCCCTTTCTGGGCCCCCAGCATCGTCAGCTGCTCTGCTCAGGGACACTGGGGCCCCCGAGAGGCGGGGCTAGAGGGAGGGGCCCAAAGACGGGGGCCCAAGGCCGGCAGGGGGTCAGGGAGGGTGCCTCCGTGGGGCTGCTGGGGGCTACCCTTGCATAATATGAAATTGCCCGGTGAAGGGTGCTCCAGGCAGAGGCTGGGAGGTAGGAGAGGAAGGGTTGCTGATTGGTGGGTATAAAGCCCCCAGATCAGGCCCAGGCCCATGGCGGAGGGTCAGCGGAGGCAGGACCCTCCCTCCCCATCCTGTCCTAGCCTGATGCTGCATCTCCCAGCGTCACCATGACAACCAGGGCCTTGGAGGAGCTGGATGGAGGCCTGGGCAGCTGCCAGGCCGGTGAGGACCTCGCCACGCTGGCTGACCCCTGCCCAGGCAGGGCCCGGGAGGACGAGGCTCAAGGTACAAGTGACTCAGCCTCGAGACCCGGGCTGGGCCTCCCATATCAGATGACTTAGCTATGCCCCTGGTTCCCTGCCTGTGGCCCCGATTACTGCTCGAAGGGTGTGTAAGGACCCTGGAGAACACAGAAACCCACGTTCAAACCCCAGCTTCCCACTGAGGTGCTGTGTGCCTTTGGGAAGACCCTTGCTGTCTCTGAGCTTATTTGCTTTCTTATCTGTAAAAGGGGCAGAGTTGGGGGGAGGACGGGATTGGCTCAGGGCTTCCCAGGACCTTGACTCGGCATCTGTTCCCCCAACAGTGACACCCAGGCTGACCGACCTCAGCAGCCAGCCTCACGTGAGCAGCTCGGGTCCCGGGGTTATAGTCCAGATTCCCCCACCCCCTGGAGGTGGGGACACGCTGGCTAAGGAGGGTGGGTTTCTACAGCCCACTGGAAGGGTTTGGGTGCTGTCTTAGTCATCTAGTGCTGCTATAACAGAAATACCACAAGTGGATGCCTTTAACAAACAGAAATTTATTCTCTCACAGTCTAGGAGGCTAGAAGTCCAAATTCAGGGCTCCAGCTCCAGTGGAAGGCTTTCTGTCTCTGTCGGCTCTGGGGGAAGGTCCTTGTCATCAATCTTCTCCTGGTCTGGGAGCGACTCAGGACAGGAACCCTGGGTCCAAAGGACGTGCTCTGCTCCCAGTGCTGCTTTCCTGGTGGCATGATGTCCCTCTCCTCTTTGCTTGCTTCTGTCTTTTATGTCTCAAAAGAGATTGTCTGAAGATACAACCTAATCCAGCAGAATGAGTCCTGCCTCATTAACATAACTGCCTCTAATCCGGCCTCTTTAACATCACAGAGGTTAGGGTTTACAACACAGGATCATCACATCAGATCACAAAATCGTGGACAACCACACAATACTGGGAATCATGGCTTAGCCAAGTGGACACACATTTTTAGGGGACACAATTCAATCTGTAACAGGCGCCCTTAGAAAAAAGGCTGGGAGAATGCACTCGATGTCTCCTGACTTCCCACAGGACTCCCCGGCAGCTGAGGGCAGTGTGGACGCCAAGTCCAAGCAGATGGAAAAGGAGCCTGTGGTCAAGGTGGCCCCAAGCCCTGGAAAGGAGAAGCTGAAAGCTGGAGCAAGTGGGTTTGCAGAAGGCAGGGTGAGGTGGGGGTGCACGTGGCTGGCCATGGGGAAAACGTGCAGGGACTGGGTTCTGGGATCCGGGGCTTCGGGGTGCAATGGGACGCCAGTGGCTGAGTGTCCAGGTGTTGAAGGCAGTATATAAACGAGCTATAGCCTTTCATAATTCATGGTAACACCCGCCAATGTGCGTGAAGCTTTACACTAAGGATCTTCTACACTCATCTCTGCATCTCGGAGAAACTAAGGCACTCAGGGCTGGGGGCCGCCAGACGGGCAAGGGTAGAGGTGGGGCAGAACTCAGGACGGCGGGTTCCTGGGTCGCTGCCCCTTGGTGCCCGCGCCTGGGCAGGGGGTGCGGGACCCAGCCAGCCTCAGCAGCACACTTGCCCGCAGCGCCCCGCAGCGCCCCCGCGCGGAAGAAGGCGCAGGCCGCGCCGCCCCCGCAGCCACCGCCGCCACCCCCGTGCGAGGAGCTGCCCTGGGGAGACCTGTCGCTCAACAAGTGCCTGGTGCTCGTCTCGCTGGTGGCGCTGCTCGGCTCGGCCTTCCAGCTGTGCCGCGGTGAGCCCCTGCGCCCGCGGGGCTGGCCGTGCACCCCCAGGGGCCGTGTGCAGCTCCCCGAAAGGGGTGGACCTGGGGCCTCCATGGTCGGTCCTGGGACCCTGATCCAGAATGGCCATTAAAGGCCCCTTCCCTATGGACAAGCCCACGTCCCCCCCCCACCAATGGGCCGCGAGCATCCCCCTTGGGAACGCTGGATGGGCCGTGTACCCCCTCCTTCAGTAGTGCGCCCTCCTCAGGCACGGTGGTGAGGGCCCCCCAGGGGCGGGCTTGCGCCCCCTCCCTTGCCGGGAGCATCCGTGTGCGCCCCCAGGATGCCCTGCCCGAGGGGCGCTCCTGTCGCCCGCGAGACAGAATGGCCAGTCCTTTGGCTGCTGCGAAAACGAGGGGAGAATACGGAAGAGGCGCGCCCGCAGCAGCAGAGCCCACCTGAGTCCCTTCCGAGGGCAGGGCGGGGGGACTCACCCCGCCTCAGGGGCCGGCCCGGCCCCTCCACTCGTGTCCAGGGAAACTGGCCGGAGAGGGGGGGACTCCCAGGGCCGAGGACAGGGATGGACGGTGCGCTGGTCCTTCGCCCAGGCTGACTTGGAGCCCCCCTTTCCACCCCTAGACGCTGTGACTGGCAAGGTGGACGTCCCCGCGCCCGCCCCTGAGCCGTGGGTCCCGCCGAGCTCGGTCCAGAAGGCTCGAGATCCTCCCCTGGTAAGCGCCTTCTACAGGTGAGCCGGGCAGTGGCGCCCTTACCCCGGGGCGGGGAGGTGGCGCTGACCCACGGTTCGCTGTCCGCCTTGTAGCCGAAGCACGCGTGCGGGCCACCCCCACCGGAGCCGCCTGCGTCCCAGGCGGAGGCCGAGGCGAGGCCAGAGGCTCCCGGGAACCGGGAGGCCACAAAGGAGGACAAGGAGGCCAGCAAGGCCACCGGGGAGGTCAGCGTGAAGGCCCAGGTGGACCGCGGGCCCAAGGAGAAGGCGTCAGGGCAGGAGTGGAGGAAGGAGGAAAGGCCGCGGAAGGAGAGGCCGCGGAGGGAGAAGGAGGAGAAGCCGCGGAAGGAGAAGGTGTGGAAGGAGAAGGCGTGGAAGGAGGAGAGGCCGCGCGCCGACAGGGAGCTGCGGGGAGCATTGCCCCAGCGCCGGGACTCCGAGGACCCTGAGCGCAGCAAGAGGCCGACCTGGGCCTCCAAGAGGAGGGGACAGACCTCCTCGGAAGAAGAGAAGCGTCCCGACCGCCAGAAGCGCCGCGCGGGCAAGGGGCGGGACTGAGCCGGGCCTGGGCGCTTCTTCCTACTCCCCGCGGAAGGCAAAATAAAGCGAGTGCGCTGGCCAAGGCATGGCATGTTTCTTTGAGCCTGAGGCTTGAATGATTTAGATGGGGAGCTTCAGGCTGGGAGAAGAGGACCTCAAGCAAAAAAATAACCCTAACCCCAAACCCATTGCCATTGAGCGGCTTCTGACCATAGCAACCCTGTGTGACAGAGTAGGACTGCTCCATAGGGTTTTGTTGGCCAGAATCTTTATAGCAGCAGATCGTCAAGCCTTTCTTCTGCAGTGCCTTTATGGAAGCAGACTGGCAGGACCTTCTTCCGAAGTGCTATTGGGTGGGTTAGTTGTTGCCATGGAGTTCTCCGACTCACGGCGCCCCCATGCGTGCGAGTAGAGCTGCTCCAATAGGCGTGTCGAGGCTGTGACCTTTCAGAAGCGGATCGCCAGGCCTGTCTTCTGAGGTGCCTCTTGGTGGATAGTCAAGCCCAAACTGTTTTTGACATCCAGTGTCCTTGCCTGACCCCAAAGACGCACAGACACACCTGCAGGGCGCATGTTGGTCTTTATTGGGGGAGATGTGGGGTCAGAATAAATACAGGCAGGGGCGCACTGGGCCCTGGGGTCACCGGCAGCCGCACTCGGTGGCCACCATGTTGGGCACGTGGTGCGCGCTTATGCGCTCCTCCGACAAGCTGATGAGCACCTTGCCGGCGTAGGCCGTGGGCACGCAGCAGGGCGGCCGCGCCAGGGCGGCGCCGCGCGCCTGCATCTTGAGCAGAAGCACCACGTGGTTGCCATAGTGCGGGTTGCGGTCGGACTGCGGCCACCCGCAGGCGCCCTGGCAGTTGTTGGCCTGGTAGGTCTCGGGGATGAGCACGGAGCTCTCGGCGCGCAGGTCCACGCTGAGCTCGCGTAGCGCGCATGGCCCGTCGCCGCCGGGTGCCACCCCCGCACTACGCTGGGGTCGCTCGCGCCGCTCGCGCCAGCGCCACTCTGCGCGCAGGCCCTG
>NW_004443993.1:13181530-13211991 GCF_000243295.1 Trichechus manatus latirostris
GGGAGGCCCTGCAGCTCGGCGGCCGCTGCCTGCAGTTCGGCGGCCACGCGGCGAGCCAGGACCGCCGCCCACGGCGCCTCACCCGTGGGGTCCGGCACCGACGCAACGTCCCCAGCAGCGTCGCTGGCGGGCAGTGGCCGCAGCAGCAGTAGCGGCTCCTCGCCGTCCAGCAGGCGCTTTAGCGCCGCAGGGTCCGACAGGTTGACGAGACCCTGCGGGAAGGCGGCCAACGCGCCTGGGTCCAGGGTCAGGCGCGGCGGCGAGACCCGGCTCCGGGGGCCCCGCAGCGCGCGCACTAGGCGCGTGAGCGTCTCCAGGAAGGGGTCTGCCCCGCGCGGCGCCTCGGGCTGCGGGGACGGCCTGTGGGCGGGGGCGGGGTGAGCGCGCGCCAAGCGGGCCCCACCCTGGCCTCAGCTCCTTGCCGGCACCCTGGACCCCTCCCCGCTTCCTGAGAACCCTAGCCTCCCAGATCGTCCTTCCAGCACTCCGAGCCTGCCCCCCACCCCAAGCACCCTAGGCTCCCGGGCCCTCCTTCCCAAGCACTTTGGGCCTCTCCTCCACCCAATACTCTGGACCTCCCTCCCCTGCTTCGGAACCTGAACACTCTGGGCCTCCCCCATACATCCCCTGTACCCCCAATCCCTCCCTCCCTCCCCGAGCACCCCAACCCCCCCAGCCCCTCCTTCCTGAGCACCCAGGGCCTCCCCATCTTCTCCTCACCCGCTCCCCATCCGTTTCCTCCCCCGTGCACTCAGAACCCCCTCCCAGCAACCCTGGGTCTCCCTGCACCCCCCTTTCCCCTCCCCAGGTCCCCTCGTTGGCCTGGCCCCAACCTGGGCCACGGGAAAGGCACCAAGTCCAGTGAGCCCTGTGCGGGTAGTGGCGTGGGCCGGGGCCGAGGCAGCAGCAGCAGGGCCGGGGTCATCCTAGTGAAGCAGCGCGGGTCGGCGCCGAACAGCAACGCCTGCAGCTGGGCCGTGCCCAGGGGAGCACCTGCGGTGGGGATGCTGCTCAGGGGCAGGGTCCTAGGGGCAGCCTACATGTCCCCCACCAGCCCCCGCTGGCCCCTCCGCCGCCTACTGTCTCCAGGCGGCCGCAGGGTCAGTGTCAGCCCGGAGCTTCGCCAGGCATCCTCCGGGTGCTCCACGGCCAGCACCAGGTAGCGGGTGTTCTGGGATGGACAGAGGCCCTGCGGAGATGGGGGCAGCTGGAATGAGTGAGGCACGCCATGCCCAGCCCTATTCTGCCTGCACACAGCCCCCTGCCACAGGGCACCAGACCCTGGTCTGCTGGCCGCCCCTTCACAGTGCCGACCTCGACTGTGGCGCCTCCCGTTAGCACAGCCCTCCACCTCTGTGATTTGTCAGGGCTCTGGAGGACTGCCCCGTGGACTCCCCTTACCTGGGCACCTGGCAGCCCAGCCCCTGTGATGGTGGCCGCAGGGCCCGTCCCAGGGTACAGCACCAGCAGCGCCGGGTCCAGGGGGCCGGCTCCTCCAGGAGGGGGTTCCTGGAACCTCAGCGAGGGCGTGGGCTCCCACGTCACTGGCCAGACAGCAGGAAGGGGGACACCCAAGCCACTGAGGCCCAGACATCCCAGGCCTGACTGCTGGGAGGTGGAGCCCCCATCCCAACCGGGAGAGCTAACCCTGCAGGGACATGGTGGCTGGGATGACCAGCGGTGGGCAGGAGCGCTGCCGGAAGGTGTGGGTTCCATCTTTGTTCCTGGGCCTTTGGGGTTTCCAGATCTGGGGACCTCCTCGAGGGAGGCCCATGAGGGTCCCAGGGGAAGCAGCTCTCTGAAGGTGGTGGTGGCTGTGGGGACAGGACAGCTCACACCCTGGCTGCCAGATGTGTGTGGAGGGCTCTCCCCTGCTGGGTCTGTGGGTTCAGCTTACCCCACCCACATGGCTTTTTTTGTGGACTTGGGGGTAGGGGGGAAGGGGGCATCTTTGCAGGGCTCTGCGGTCTGTCAGCACCCACCTTTTCTGGAAGAAAGCTGCCCGGCTGTGGACCGGCCCCCACGTACCTTCCTCCAGGTGCAGGACCACCAGGTGCTGCCCCCCGGGCTGCCTGAGCCACGCGCCCAGCTGCTGCAGCAGTGCCAGGGCTGCCTGCCCTTCGCCAGGGGCGCAGAGCCCGAAGGTGGCCAGATCGCGGGCACCCCAGCGGGCGCGGTACACGGCTTCCAGGAAGGCCTGCTCGTAGCTGCCCAGGGCTCCCACCACCCGGAAGGGGGCCCCACTCCCATTGCCACCCCCGCCCAGCGTCACCAGGCACAGGGGGTCCCCGGGGCTGTCCGGGAGTGGCCAGGCCCAGTCCTCACTGAAGATCAGGCCCCTGGGGCCCGAGGCTATCTCCTTGGAGAGGGCTGGGGTGCTCAGGGCCTCTTGTCTGGGGGTCCCAGCCCCCAGCGCAGCCCCCAGGGCCGCCAGCACCAGGGCCAGGTGAGGGAGAGGCGGTGAGGCAGGCATGGTGGTGCTGGGGGCTGGGCGGCCGGGCGGCCGGCCTTATATGGGTGCCTCCCCAATGCCTGGGCAGGGGGTGGGCCCTGAACCCTGTCTCCTCGTGGACGTGACCTTGGGGGGCAGCCCTGTGCTCCTGGGAGCCCGCGGGCAGGCCCGGAGGAGGCGTCTTCACAGGGTGCTTTCTGTTCTGTTCCCAGCTATCTTGCCTCTCCCCACGATACTAGACGCGGCCTGCTGACTGATTCGTTCAAGTGACGTCCTTGACTTCTCCCTCCCGAGGACAGAGTGGGTCTGCACAGGGAGGAGGCCGTCAGACCAGGAACAGGTCTGGCTTGGGTGTGGGGAGGGGACGCCTGAGACGGGGCCTGGGTGCAGGGCAGCCCCTGGGGTGCAGAGCTGCAGCCTGGGCCCTAGCCGGGCCCTGAGGTCCTGGGGCAGGTGGGCCTGAACTCAGCTCTGGGTCGCGCAGGCTGAACAGACACGGGTTCCCCTCAGCCTGGAGCCCCCAGACCTGCTCCTGGCCAGTGGCAGGGCTCAGCCACACCCTGCGCTGTCCAACATGCAGGCAGCAGTGGGAGCAGGGACAGCTGGGGCACCCAGTGTCCAGTCAGGGAGCCGCCACCCTGTGCCCTCCACACCCTACACTGTCCCACCCGCATGCACGCAGCAAGGACAGCTGGGGCACCCAGTGTCCAGTCAGGGAGCCGCCGCCCTGTGCCCTCCACACCCTACACTGTCCCACCCGCATGCACGCAGCAAGGACAGCTGGGGCACCCAGTGTCCAGTCAGGGAGCCGCCGCCCTGTGCCCTCCACACCCTACACTGTCCCACCCGCATGCACGCAGCAAGGACAGCTGGGGCACCCAGTGTCCAGTCAGGGAGCCACCACCCTGTGCCCTCCGCACCCCGCAGACACATGGTTCCACTCAGCGCCATAGGGAGACTTTATTTAATGAACCAGAGCAGGCCACGGCGCTGTATAAAAACACCCAACTGCTCTCTGCAGGGAAACGCAGGAACGGAAGCCGGCCTGCAGGAAGGGGCTACCCCTCAGTTGCCTGGCGGAGGGGGAGGGAGGCTGCCAGGGCCGTCGGAGGGGAGAGGGGGCCTCAGCATTGGGGGCATGGGAGTCGGGGGGTGCACTCCAGGATTTGAGGGATGCACCCCAGGAGCAGGAGGGTGGACCCCCGGAGCCTGGGGATGCACCCCCGGAGCCTGAGGGTGAACTCCTGGGGCTGCTGGGTGGACCCCTGGAGCCTGAGGGTGAACCCCCGGAGCCTGAGGGTGGACCCCCGGAGCCTGAGGGTGAACCCCCGGAGCCTGAGGGTGGACCCCCGGAGCCTGAGGGTGGACCCCAGGAGCCTGAGGGTGGACCCCCGGAGCCTGAGGATGAACTCCTGGGCCTGCTGGGTGGACCCCTGGAGCAGGTGGGTGCACCCCAGGGGCCTGGGGGTGAACGGCAGGAGTGGGCGGGTGTACCCCTGGAGGCTGAGGGTGAACTCCAGCAGTCGGTGGGTGCACCCCTGGGGCCTGGGGGTGAACTCCGGCAGATGGGGGAGGGTGGACCCCTGGGGCTGGGGGGTGGACGCCCGGGGCTGGGGGGTGGACCCCTGGTGCTGGCGGGTGGACCCCAGAGGTTGGTGGGTGAACCACCGGGGCGGGGGGGTGGACCCCGGGGGCTGGCGGGGGCAGCTGGGGGGGCCCGGGGGGCCCGGTGGGTGCAGGCCCCGTGGGAGGCATGGGTGGCAGGGGCAGGCCTCCAGGAGGGGGAGGGGGCAAGGCCTCAGGCAGCGGCGGCCGCGGGGGCAGTCCGTTCATCAGGGGCGGTGGGGGCCGCTTCACCCCTGGAGGCCCGGCCGGGAGGCTGGGTGGTGCGGGGGGCTTCTCCATTTTAAAATGGAACTGCAGGAAGAACTGGGGAGAACAACACAGAACAGGGTTCAGCAGGCAGCGCGGCACCAGAGCCCCGTCCCCACGGCCCTGTGTACGGGCCTCTCGGGACAACTCACTTGCTTGGTCTCCCGGTTCCAGTGGGTCCAGAACTTGCCCTCGGCCTTGTCGATCTCCCTGCTGGGCACCTGAGTGGGGGGAAGGGCCTTGAGGACCACGTGGGCCAAGGCTCAGGCAGGCACGCGGGCGGGGGGCCAGGCGAGCTGCCCTCGGAGGCCTGGGGAAGGTCCCAGACAGGAGAAGCCTTGTCACGAGGGGGGTGGGCCTCAGTGTCGGGGTCAAACAGGTGGCTCAGGTGTACCCACCCCCAAGGCCCGTGTTGTGGAGGCTGATCCCTGTAAGCACGCTGCACTGCAGCAGGGCAGATCCGGGTGCTCAGATGGCCTTGGGGTTCACGGGGGCGGGGGGCCAGCAGACCTGCCATGGCTTCCTCCCAGTCTCCCACGCCGTTGAGGCCCTACCTTGAAGGCAATGGTCTCGTAGGGCTCAGCGGCCATCAGCAGGTACTGCCAGCGTCTGTCCGGGGGCTCGATCCTCTGCTCGTAGGCGGACATGAAGCGGTGGCGCGGCATGATGCCCTCGGCAATCTCTGGGTAGTCAATCTGTGGCGATACACCGAGTGGGCAGCACCGTTCCTGGGGCCACTGTGGCACAGGACGGAGCCCAGGAGACCCCGGGGTCAGCAGGAAGGCAGGGCAGAGCCTCACCTGGAAGAGGAGACTCTGCTGGCCCACCTCCGTGTCCCTCTGCTTGGTCACTGCAAGGCAAAGGGGGCTCAGTCTAGGTGGCCCTTCCTCCCCCAGAGCAAAGAAAGCCCTGGGATCGCAGGGCGCCCTGGGGTCGGCCTGGCTCCGCCTGCTGAACCAGGGAGGTGGGAGCTGCCGAGGCCACAGGGAGAGTGCAGGTCGTGGCTGGGCAGCTACCACCCAGGGTCCTGAAGGCTCTGGCTACAGGTGGGACACAAGCCTGCAGCCACTGGGGGCGGCAGAGGGGGAGTCTCCTTCACCCCATCCCAGATCCCCACCCACATCAGCCTCTGCTCGAAGCCCCTCCAGTAAACGCCATCCACCTGGGCGTTCAGCTGTCTGACACCGTGGGCATTGGGGGTGCCCCCACCTCAATGCTCGGGCTAGCACCGGGTTGGGTCACCGGCAGAGGCCCAGCTGGGCAGTTGGCAGAAAGTGCCGGGACAGGCTTGGTGGCATCTCCGGGGGGCCTACCAAGGAGCCCATTCACCACTGGCGCCAGCTGCCACCCCGGACAGACTCACCTTTGTAGCCCGGGCGGCCGATCTTCACAAACTTCTTCACCTCGACCTTGACCTTCTCCGGCGCAGGCTGGGCTGGGGCCTCCTTGGCTTCCTTGGCAGCTCGCCGGGCCCTGCAGGCCGAAGGACGAGGCGCTGCTGGGGCTCCCTGCACTCAGGCCCTCAAGGCTGCAGCCCAGGTGCGGGGAGGTGCCGCCCCACCCACGTGACCCCAGACAAGTTACTGTGCTCATCTGGGAAGTGAGGGGCCAAGACTGAGGGCGGGGGCCCGGGTGCGAAGTGTGGCAGAGGTAAGGGGCGTCTCTCTCTGTTGTCACCTTCCCCACTACGCTGTTACCGGGGGACCTCTTGGTGCTGCCCCTCTGTGTCTCATCACAGACATCTGTCTCGCGAGCAAGCTACGTCAGTGTAGCAGCATGTGAAGAGTACCCGGCCCCGTGTGCTGCCGACCCTCTCCTCACCACGGCGACCCCCACAGCACCGGAAGGCCAGCGCGCTCCCGGGACACGGAGCCTGAGGCCTGGGTACTCACAGGTTGGTCTGATGCTTCTTCCCTTGGGTGTGCGCTAGGTAGCTGCCCTGGGGGAGGAAATACACAATGCAGACAGAGCAGGGCAAGGGAGCGAGCCTCCGGACTCAGCGACTTCCGGTCACCACAGGAGTGGGGGGCGCAGAGACCAAGGAGGGGGTGCCCGCACAGCACCCAGACCCCAGGGCCAGTGCAATGAGAATAAACATGCAGGACATCTGCGAACAGCCCAGGTGACCCAAGCGAGTCCCAGGAGGGCATGTGCAATGTGGCAGGAGACCCAGACGGAGCAGAGACCACCAGAGTCTCGCAGACGGGGCGTCAGCGCTTCGTGGGTGCAGGGTCTGTCTAGGGTGGGGAGGGGGGAGGACTTCTAGAAATGGATGGCGCTGAGGGTCGCCTGCTAATGCCCCTGGATGAGGAGGAGAAAGCGAGCCTGAGGGCTGGCGGAAGGCAGGAGGGAGCGGGAGGCGCACCTCGTTGTTGTGGAGCGTCAGGCAGAGCTTGCACTCGTAGGAGCCCAGGTGGTTCTTCATGAAGTACGGATCCTGGACAGGGACAAGGGGACAGGGCCTGCATCAGACACGGAAGCCCCGGCCAACCCAGGCCTGCCCTGCGGCACCCACGCAAACTGAGTGCCCTTCCACTGTCTGAACTGGCGCTGACGAGTGTGGCCTCTCTCTGCCTGTTGGCGCAACGCCCCCCCGGGGGGAAGACCAGGACCAGAGCCACCACGGCGCGTGGCCTGGCGGGCCGTCTGCAAGGCCGTGTGGCACGCGGTCACCAGGTGCTTGCTGAAATGAAGATTCCGGCTCAGTGGGGTGGGCCTGAGACTCTGCATTCCCCACATGCTCCGGGGGAGGCTGGGGGTGCTCAGCACCCTCCGTGCCCAGGACGCTCCACCACCGACAACAATCGGGCCCCGCGTCAGCAGTGCCAGGGAGAGAGACCCTGGTTTACTGCTAGCTCAGCACAAGTGAAGTAAAACCTTCCTGCTGACTCCTGTTGGGTGGAGCAATCTCAGCCCACAGAGTAACATCCCGGCCCCCATCCCGGGCCCGTTCTATACGCCTCAGGTTAACTGAAAAACAAAGTTCAGGCACCGAACAAGTCTTTCAGACATGGGGCTGACCGCATCCGGCGGCCTCTGCTGCTCCTGGTCAAGCTCCCCACTCGGACAAGGCAGCCGCAGCCCCACAGCTGCTGGAACCCACGAGGTGGGGTTAGCAGAGTCTGGCTGGGGGGCTTAGACGCGCTTGAGAGGCCCCACTCGCTGGCTGCTGCAGAGCCCCGAGAGCGACGGGAACCCTCCAGCGCAGTGCTGCGTCCCACCCGGGGCCCACCTTGTTGATGTCGATGGTCTCCAGGGCCAGCTGCCGCAGGCGCTCCCGGCGGTCCCGGTTGCTCTCCGAGGAGGACGCCACGCCCCCGCTTCCGGTCTTGCCGCCGGGTCGGTGCTGGAAGTCCATGGTGAGGGTGCCCGGGTGTCAGTGGAGCAGGAGAAACCTAGAGAGCAGAGGGGGAGAACTGCAATGTTGCGGAAGGCAACGGTCCCGCCGGTACGCGCCCTCGGCTTGGGGAGGTGGCACAGAGGGAGCCCTATTCGCGGGGAGACCAGGCTGCCACGCTTGTCTCGCAGCCCCACACAACCCCCAACAGGATGGCCCTCCAACCTCTGCCGTCTCTCCCAGGAGGCTGAGGGTCTCCTGTGGGCCAGGCCTCCAGAAACACGGAGGCCAGAATCTGCCTGGAGCGCGAGACACCTACCCAGGCTCGTTAACACGATCTTGGGGTGGAGGGGATCACTCCAGCCAGGGAACGCAGAGGCCCAGAAACCAGAAATGCTGAGCTCAGAGAGCCCCGAGAGATGGGGACGATGAGCCCTGAGGGTCTCATCAACAAGGCTCACCTCCTCCAGGAACCCCTCCCAGACTGTCCAGGCCTGTGGCGTTTGCTCCCTCCTCTGAATTCCCTTTCCGGTCAGTTACACTCACACCTACCACTTAAATTCTATTCCTCTGGCTCAGCAGTCAGTCTTCTCGGAGGCAAGGAAGATGTCTCCTGGGTCCCCCCTGCTGGACACACAGGAGACAGTCGCTGTCTCTGGGCAAGGCAGCTTCCCTGAGTCCCAAGCATTCCCTTCCACAGCCTCGCGGCCACCTCCCCCCCGTGCACCCTGTACTCTTTCTGCCTCAGCTGAAAGCCAAGCGCCAGGCAGCGTTCTCTGACCGCCTGACATGCAGCTCCTGAGTGTTCGACGTCTGCCCCTGGGTTTTAGACACACAACACCTCGTGTCCACTCACGGGGATGGGCCAGGAGCTGGAGTGCAGTCAGCAGAAGCGTGGCCCCCCAAAGATGTCCCTGTACCACTCCCCGGGACCTGTGAATACGGCACCTCCGTGGTAAAAGGGACTTTGTGATGGGATGTTGTGAAGGCTCTTGCAAAGGGGACATGATCCGGGATCACCCGGGGGGCCCAGTGTGATCACAGGGTCCTTGTAAGAGAGAGGCAGGAAGGTCAGGGTCAGAGGAGTAACGGCCCACGCAGAGAGAGACCGGGAGATGCTACCGTGCTACTTTGAAGATGGAGCAGGGGCTGTGAGCCGCGGAACGCGGCGGCCTGTAGAAGCTGGAGAAGGAAGGAAAGAGATTCTCCCACGGAGGCTCCGCAAGGAATCTGGATGCTGCTCAGTGAAGCGGATTTCAGAGAATACATTTGTTTAAGCCCCTGAGTTTGTGGTGAGCTGTTAGGGCAGCCACAGGAGACTCATACACTGACCGGCCCCCTAGACTTCCAAGTCTGGCCCTCCTTCACCCCGGTCAGGCCCCCAGAGCCGCCCGCTCCCATGGTTGAGCCCTGCCCCTGAAGCTGGCGCGCACAAAGTACATGGGTCACGGCTCCCTGTCCCGCGGCGCCCTCGCTCTGCACTCAGTTACCCTGTTCTTATCATGAACAAACAGGAAGCACCGCCGGGTATCTGAGGAGGAAAGATACCCAGTGGAAAACTCTGCGAGACGTACTGTTCACTCTCCTAATCCAACCTCTGCGGAGCGTCTCCGGGGTGCAGAGGAAAGGCTGCAGGCACGGGCTGACAGGCCGGGTTCAAATCTCAGCTCTGACTAGTCACACCTGTGTGACTTTGAGCATGTCACTTAACCACCCGAATCCGTCTCCTCATCTGCAAAATAGGACCCCCGCCACTACCTACCTACGAGCTGGTAATTAAAATAAACGAGGGAACCACCACCATCCTCTTTAACACAAGGAAATCACCGCAGCGAAACACTAACACAGAGTGCCAACTATTAACGAGTCAAAAACGCCCAAACCCAGCCCTCCGGGAAGTAAGGATGCGGTGCCTCAAACTGAAATTCAGTACGAGAACTTGAAGGTGAGAGTGAAGCAAATCACTCACAAAAGGGACGGAAAAAACGACTAAGAGGAAAAGCAAGAACTTAGACACGATTTCTGAGCAAGAACACAAACAAAGCAAAGGACTGTCCAAGAATAGGAGAACGTCATCGAGAAATACGAGGCCCTCGGCAAAGGGATTGTGAAATGTTACAACACCAAGGTCCAAGGGAGACCCTTCCACCTCTACTAGACAGAACAGGAGCCCTCGTGGTTCCATGGTTAAGCGCTCGGCTGCTAACCGAAAGGTCAACAGTTCAAATCCACCAGCTGCTCCTTGGAAGCCCTCTAGGGCAG
This sequence comes from Trichechus manatus latirostris, assembly GCF_000243295.1. Taxonomy (NCBI): domain Eukaryota; kingdom Metazoa; phylum Chordata; class Mammalia; order Sirenia; family Trichechidae; genus Trichechus; species Trichechus manatus. The sequence continues at coordinate 13,191,454 of NW_004443993.1, forward strand.
TTCTACTCTGTCCTATAGGGTCGCTAGGAGTCGGAATCGACTCAACTGCAATGAGTTTGGTTTTTAGACAGAAAGAAAACCAGTCACAAACAAAAGATCCGAAAGCAGAACGGGATCAGCCCTCCCAGGAGCAACCAGTGACCGACGCATTCACAACTCTGGATAAAAGTGTATTTTCAACCTAGAATTTTATACCCAACCAAACATCTAATTTTGGAGACTAAGGGAGAGGGAAAAAAAAAGGCCATTTTCAGGCAAGGACTCAAAAAGCTCACTCTTTCTTCAAAAGCAACCACAAGATGTGTTCTGACAGACTGAAGGAAGAGGAAGATGGTCACACTGAAAACCAAGCCAGCCCAGAAAGCAGTGATGGAAAGCTCTAGGACAATGCCCCCACTGCAAGGCTAGAGAGCAGCCAGCGTAGACTGGAGGAGGAAGACAGAGATCTGGGAGTGAAATCTCAGAGCCAGGGGTGGAAATCAATGAATCAATTTGTTCAAACGCATGGAAAATAAAACTAGTGAGTGTGTGAGATGTTGGTACTTTCGGGGAAGAATTAACAATAGGTACAAAGAAAACCAGGCAAATGGGACTATGAGGAAAATTATCAGCTCTGGGGGGAAAGTGAGTGATACAAGCAAGCAAGCACATCCGCGGACGCTACTTGGTCTAGCAGCAAATGGTATTTTCACTCCTCAAAAACTTGTGATGCAATCGAGTCTGGGGTATGCAACAGAGAAGTGACGATGGGTGGGACAAATAAGCAAGCCCTCACCAACCCTAGGAGGAATCCAGCAGATAATGTCTACAACGGATAAAACAACAACAGAAGCACATATTTACCAAGGTAAAGACCAGAAAAATCGCCTTTAAGAACTGAAAAGAGGCGGCTTTTCGGAGCTGGAATTGGGCAAGAGAAGAGGGATCACAAGTTTTGATAAAAACATTATCATTTCCCTGTTAGCTGCTGTCTTCACAGCGCCCCCACGCACAACGGAACAAATCGCGGCCTGGTCATGCGCCACCCCCGTGATGGGTTGCAGACTGGACTGCAGGATCCACAGGGTTTTCACTGCCTGATTTCAGACGTCGATTGCCAGGCCTTTCTTCCTAGCCCATCCTAGTCTGGAAGCTCCACCGAAACCTTTTCAGCATCCCAGCAACATGAAAACCCCCACTAACAGGCGGACTGGTGTTGCTGCGCACAAGGCCCACTGGCCGGGAACGGAACCTGGGTCTCCTGCATGGAAGGTGAGAACTCTGCCGCTGACCCACCGCTGGCCCACCGCTGGCCATTAGCTCCTTGATCCGAGCAAATACATTTTCCCAGAGCTTCTCCCAGTTGTTCCCTGCTGCCCGAGGTAGCACAGAGCAGCAGTGCCGGGCATCAAGGTCTGACCACTGAGGCAAGTCACGTGACCTGGGGACCACTTATAAAATGGTGATGGCTAATGTTTCCTGGTTTATTTAGGGTGGGTAACACACATCACCTGCACGGCCTTTGTAAAGTCAAATGCAAATTAAAAGGCTTAAATCCCCGTGAAAATGGGGGAAGGAGCTCCCCTCCTCCATGATTTTCTTTAGAATTCACTTTGTTGTCGTCGGTGGCATCGAGTCGATTCCGACTCATAACGACCCCGAGTGACAGAGCAGAACAGCCTCAGAGGGTTTGCTAAGATGGTGCCCTCGCGGCACAGTGGTTAAGAGCTCCGCTGCTAACCAAAAGGTCGGCAGTTCGAATCCACCAGCTGCTCCTTGGAAACCCCGTGGGGCAGTTCTACTCTGTCCTATAGGGTCGCTATGAACCGGAATAGACTCCACGACAAGGGGTTTGGTTTTCAGTCTTTACTGGAGCAGATCGCCAGGTCTTTCTCTCAAAGAGCAGCTGGTGGGTTGGAACCACCAACCTTTCTGTTAGCAGCTGAACAATTAACCGTTGCACCATCAGAATTCATTTTAACTTGTCAGCCGTAAACAGGCGGCCCAGCCCTATCTGGTCCAGACAGATTAGCAAATGAACAATTATGTTGAACGCCTCAGTGCAACGGGACATATCTATTTAGCCACACAAAGGATCAGATTCCCTTCTGCCTGCGCTCTCTCTTCAGTGGATTACCTGTGATGCATGACTTTCTGGCTTAGTATGTATTGAACGATCAAACTTTTCTTTTCTTTCTATCTTCGTGGAGAGGTTTTCGGGGTTGGGCATGCACTCTGTTTTCACTATTTCTCCCCCAATACTTTATTTAATTTAACCCAGAGCCAGTTACCTATGGCACCCCCGTATTACAGGATCTGAGGCTCCACGGGATTCAGGGCTTGTCCCGCGATCAAAGCCAGGCAACTAACGGAAACAGAACAGTGCCCAGAAGAGCCCTCGGTGACACAGAAGCAGCTCACAAAAACTGCAGCCGCGATTACTGCTACCCAGCGGCCCGACCGCAGCGGGTCTTTCTCGGGAGAGAACCGAGGGGACAGAGGGAGTGTCGGGCTGGCCCCCGCCGGGCAGGGCTCACCGCTGAGCTGGGATGTGTCGGCACCGGGGAGACCGCGGGTGCAGAAGGCCCGACTTAGCCGGGCGGAAGCGGGGAACGCGACACGGCCGGCCGCCCGCCCCCCAGCTCGCGCCCCGCAAGCCGCGTGCCCCGCCGCAGGCGCTTCTCTCCCGCATCTGCTCCACTCCAGGGAAGCCGAGCCCCCGATGGCCGCCGCCCTCGCCCCGACCCGCCCGCTACTCACTCGCAACGCACGCCACCACCACTCGGCTCCCACGTCGCAGACCAGCGAAGCACTTCCGGGGCAATCGGCGCAGGGCCGCCAGCGTGCGCATGCTCGACCCGCCCAGAGGCGCGGGCGAGATGCTCGAGCGGCGCGAGGGAAAGGGGACGGGGCTCAGATTACGGGCCGGAAGTCGGAGCGCGCGTGCGCACAACGCTCTCGACGAACTCTCCATTGCCTTCAACTTTCACGGGGTCAGCTCTCGCGAGAAGGGTGGGTTGGTACTCACCGTAAAACGTTATTGTTCCTCTTCGCCTGCTCCTCTCTTTCCGTTAAAGCGCGCCACCAGTCTTTGGGTGGTCCTTGATTCTGTTGTCACCCTGCGTCCAATGTCTTGTGGTGATGTAATCACTGTCCACCGCCCCCGGGACACCAGCGCCACGCGCCGGTTATTGACAAGCTGGGCAGCCCGGCGAAGTGCTCAGGCGCATTGATCTGGCAGCACTTCCGGGCTGCGCGTTGAGACTTTTTTGGCGCCGGCAGGGACGGCGGCCGAGAGCGCGGCGCCCGGAGATCGGCGTTCTCCCCGCCGGCGGCGCCATGCGCTACAACGAGAAGGAACTGCAGGCGCTATCCCGGCAGCCGGCCGAGATGGCGGCCGAGCTGGGCATGCGGGGCCCCAAGAAGGGGAGCGGTGAGCGGGGGCTCAGGGAGCTGGGGCGCGCGGTCTCCGGGTCTCGGGGGTCCGGGTTAACCGGGGGCGCGGGCGCGGGAGTGGCCCCTCGCCGCGCGCCCTAAGCCCGCTCTGCGCCCGCAGTGGTGAAGCGGCGGCTGGTGAAGCTGGTGGTCAATTTCCTCTTCTATTTCCGGACGGACGAGGCCGAGGTAGGGGTGCCGTCCGGACAGAGTGGGGGTCCTGGGAGGGCGGCGGTCTCAGGGGAGAGCGGGACCAGCCCGCCTTTGTTTGGAGTCCTTCGTTTGCCCCTCAAGCTAGGAGCCGGGCGCCGGTCCTGTCACTCTGCTCACCCAGACTCTCCTCCTGGGATCCGCCCCCAAGCTGAGGAGGAAGCCCAGAGCAAGGGGCACCCTGGGGAAGGGTGACTTGCGCCCCCATCCGCTCCTTCGTGTGTCTCCAGCCTATCGGAGCCCTGTTATTGGAACACTGCCGAGTCACCCGGGAAGAGCCCAGCGGCTTCTGCATCAGTGAGTGGGGTTGGTGGCAAGGACACCTGGTCCCCGGCACTGACAAGCAGGGGTCCCCGTCGTCCCCTCCCCAGGCGCCCGAGGCTCCTTCTGTCTCCCCAGCCTGGCGCCACCGCTCCCCAGAGACAAGAGGCCATTGTCCCCGGCAGCTCAAGGTCAGGCTTCTGGGGCCGCACACCTCCTGTCCACCTGCCAAGGCCGTTGCAGGCGGGGCTCCTCCCCAGCGGCCTCGCCCCAGACTTTGCCCTCCCCGTGGGGCCCAGGCTGGACTGTGGCTGATGATAGTGCGGGGATGACGGTGGGGAGGAACCACCTGGCATCCACGCTGCTACCCCGAAGGCCACCAGAACCTTCTCTTTTGCATGAGTTAAGGATTGCTCTCTTGGGATGTCTCGGTCCCCGGCCCTGTGCTGTGGTCCCTCTTCTTGAGGTCCAAGTCTGAGTGGGGAGATGGAGCCCAGGACAGGGTGCCCAGTCCAGTGTGGTGGTGGTGGTGGGGTGAGGCCGGGAGGGCGGCCTGGAGGAGAGGGCTGACTTCCAGACAGGGGAAGGTCCACGAGCAAGGCCGTGAGGTGCGAAAGCTGGGGCCCCAAAATGCTGGGGTCACTGCACGCTGGGACGTGGCCGGTCGGGCTGGAGCCTGGGGAGTGGTGAGGGTGTGGACAGTGGCAGCAGGAAGCCGAGGCCCGTGGCCAGCGGGACAGACAAGGCCGCTCTCTGCAGGCTTCGTGGACACGGAGAGGAAGTACCATTTTGAGTGCTGCAGCGAGGAGCAGTGTCAGGAGTGGATCGAGGCGCTGCGCCGGGCCAGGTGAGGGGGAAGGGGGTCGGGCATCAGCGGGGCGGGGCGTCGGCGGGGTGTGGCATCGACGAGGCGTGGCCTCCCCCAAGGAGACAGGGACCACTCACCGCCGCCATATCCGCAGCTATGAGTTCATGCGGAGGAGCCTCATCTTCTACAGAAACGAGATCCAGAAAATGACGGGCAAGGTGATTGTGGGGCGGGCAGGCGGGCGGGTGGTGAGGGCCTCCTGGGCCCTGGGCTCACTCTGTCCCTGCCCTCGCCCCCTCCCAGGATCCCCTGGAGCAGTTCGGCATCTCCGAGGAGGCCCGGTTCCAGCTAAGCAGCTTGAAGGCATGAGCCCCCAGACTGGCAAGGCCCCTGCTCGGGACAGGACAGCCCTCCCCGCCACCTCTCGCCCCCCCCGAGTGGGCTGGGTTTGTGGTGGGAGGTGTTCTGTCTTCCCCCAAGGCCGGGTGGGGTGCAGGGCTGCCTTTTGGAAGGAACGCCCATGGACTGGCCACCCTTTGGGGCGGCTGCTGCTGTAGGGTGCGGGGGACAAGCGTCCACGTTCCGGCGTCGGGCCGCCCGGCCCCCAGACCCCCCGAGGGGGGCAGGGGTCCCGCCGGCTGAATGTAGTCAGACTGTGAAGCTGTGAAAGGTGTGGGGAGCGCGCCGCCTGCCCCGATGTGAACTCCTGCTGATGGAGAGGCGATGCCGTGGCCACGCCTCTGGGCAGAGCTGGACAGGGCCACCCTCGCCCCTGCGCTCCTGTTGAAATAAATATACCTCTTTTCACTGGGCGGTGGTGACCTGAATGAGGGGAGACTGGAGGATCCGCCCGTCTGTCGGTTTAGGGGCTTGTGGCCGCGTGGTGGGGAGGAGCCCAAAGGCCCTGGGCGGGGAAAGGTCCGGACCCCACGGACCTCTAGCACCCACAGGCCCTGAGGGGGAGGGTATGAACAGTGGTGGGGTAAGGAGAACCCGAAAGTGACCCCTCTCCCCGACGTGCCCTCCCCTAGGATGTGGGCGGGACCTGACTTGGGTCTAACCAATCAATTAAGGGAAAACCAAACCCAAACCAAACGCCTTGCCACCTTATAGGACAGAGAGAGTAGTTTCCAAAGAGCAGCTGGTGGATTTGAACTGCTGAGCTGTTGGTCAGCAGCTGAGCTCTTAACCACCGAGCCACCAGGGCTCCACATAATGGAAAGGGGAAGGATTTTACCGATGTAATTAAGATCTCAAATCAGATGGTTCTGACTCAAGAGTTTATTCTGGGTGGGCCTGGCCTAATCAGGTGAAAGCCCTTAAAAGTGGGACTCGGCTCCCCCTCCCCACCCCGCCCAGCATCACAGCAGCTGCTGCTCTCAAAGTGCTGCCAGCCACAGCCTGCCTGGGGACGGTCACCCCACTTGCCTACCCCCCGCCACGTGACAGAAGGAACACGGCCGCGGGACCCAGTTGAGTGGAAACAAGTATCTTTATTGCAGCGTCTAGAGGTGGCGATGCAGAGTGCAGGGAGGCCGGCACCCGCAGCGGGGCGGCCAGCCCAGGGGCTCGATCGGACAGACTGAACACAGAGCAAAGCCACGTTTCCATCAGTCACGGGAAGGTCGGGCGTGAGGAAGGCAGCAAAGGGAAGAAGCAGTGTCCCTACGGAGGCCCGAGCAGAGGGGCGGCCCACGGCGCAGATAAAGGTGCAGCAACCTTAAATGGGTCACGATTCACGACTGGGCTGCGGCCAAGGTGAGGCAGGCTCCTGCGGCGGGCGCCCACCGCGGCTCCAGCACAGCGTCTTGTGAGGGCCACACGGCCAAGGTCGCACGGGCCTTTGGGAGTTTGACTAATCGATTCCTGAGCAAAAGCAACTTCGCAACCAACTCGTTCCCCTGAAGTTGCCCACGAGCCAACAGCAGCACCGAGTTCCGACCCACAGCTGCTGGAGGAAGCCAGGGCGAGGCCTCCACCCGCTACCCTTCCCCGGCACCACCTTCCAGCCGCGCCCGGCGCTTGCCAAGGGGAACAGACATCTGGGTGGCATTAGTTGCATCCGGGAGAAGTATCTAGCGTCATGTGCAGCCCCGGGTGGCGCACGCCATGGCTGAGGGGTGTGCTGTCACGCACAGGTCCCTGGCGGGGCGAGACTGACCCGCGTAAGCTCACAGGTGCCTACCGTGTGGGCCTCCCAATACTCAAGTATCTGTGTCCAGGCTGGTCACATAAGAATAGACTGGCACTTCAGGGGCACCCCACACCCTGCCTGGCCACGTGCCCTCGGGTGGGTGGAATGTGGCCTTCCTTGGATAGCCTGGACAGTTTTTTTTAGCCTGGGGCCTCGCACTGCTGGGACCTCTCTGCAGGGGGGAGAGGCAGGCGCCTCTGTTCCCAAACAACACGGGGACCTCGCGGAGAGCCGAGCAAGGTGGCACCGAGGACTGGAGCAGCGAGGCAGCACCCACGAGCCGAGCACCAACGCGAGGAGGGGGAGATTGAACAAGGACGGCCGGGTTTCAAAACCAGGTCGAGCACCATCTTCATATCCCAATGACTATTGCTGGGGGGTGGGGGTCAGAGGCCGAGGCAGCTGTGGGTGTCGGGATGGGAGGGGGCGCATCACCACGGAGCACCTGCCCCGCCCCACCCCAGCGAATCGGGACCAGGGGTGGAAAGCCTTCCCCACCATCCAGGGCGGGTCCTGTCTGCAGTGCAGTTGAGCAGGTGGGCGGGAGGGAGCACAAGGCTGCTCCACGTACAATTGGAACCCAAGGCCTGAGCCCCACCTTCAAGAGGAAGGTGCCCCGGGGCTCCTCGAGAACACTGCCCTGGAGCAAGCAAGCGCTAAGGATGACAAGGTGCTCCCTGCCCCCCAGGCCATGTGCCGGGCCACCCCATCTGTCCACCCGCCTCTGGATGACCATGGTAGGGAGCTAACAAGCAGCAAGGACGAGGTGCTCCCTGTCCCCCAGGCCATGTGCTGGGCCGCCCCATCCAGCCACTCGCCTCCTGATGTTCAGGGTCAGGGGCGCCCTGCTCCCCGGGCCCACCCTGTCTGTCCACCTGGCACCCGGCCTCTTGCTGATGGGGTCTAGGGTTTCGGCCACCACCTGCCGGGGACATTGGTTTCTAGACAGCTCAGACACTGCTAGGAGGGTTCCAAAGGACCAAAGAACCTCGCTGATGGCTCAGGAAGCACCCGGGACAGTCCTGCCCTCCGAGTCTGCACCAACATGTCCACTCAAGCACCAACGAGACAAGGCTGACTACGGGTGGGAGCGTGGGGGGAGGCCGGGGCCTGGCTGGGACAGCGTCTAGGGCAGCCGGGGCTCCACCCGTCTCGTGTGGACACGGGGCCTCTGGTCTGTGTGCTCCTGTGCGGGCGGTGACCGCGGTCTGGGCCCCAGGCCGGCCCAGCCACTGCCATCTGTGCACTCGAGTAAATAAGAAGGTTCGTTTCTTCCCCTCACCTGAGTTCTTCCTTTTTTTTTAAAGTTTACTGTGCATTATACAATAAAAATAAATGAAATTGAGTCTATGAAATTTATAAACTTTCATCCCATCTCTATAAAATACTGTCACGGATCAACGTGACTCTCTTCTGTACAAACACCAGGCCCACGCGGCCACCCTGCCCTGCGTCCTTAGCAGCGCACCGCCAGCTCCCCGCGCGCCCAGCAGCGTGAGCAGAACAAAAGCTAAGGGGTACAAAAGTAAATGCACTTGTTACAAAGGCCAACCAAGCTGGGGAGCGCGCAGCCGACCTCCCCAACAGCCGTCCCTCGGAGCAGGCTCCGGGCTGTCGTCCCACCTCGCCAGGCAGGACACGGCCTGGCCGCCCCGCGCCCCGGCGGCCTGTCCACACGCCAAAGGCAGTGAGCCTCGGCCGCGAGGGCAGCAGTCTCGTCGGGCAGCGTTCACAGTGACGGGACGGGGAGGCTGCGAGGCGCGGGGCCCAAGGACCAGCTGGGTCTGACACTCGGGCAAGGCCGTTCTCGGGAAGGGAGGCCTCTCTAAGGAAGGGACGATACACACCAGGGCCCCCTCTGCGTGCGACAGCTCGGCAGGGGAGGCGCAGCTGGCGTGTCGGGAGCGGACGTGAGCGGGTCGGCCTCCAGAGTCAGCACCAGGAGAGCGGGAGGCGGCGCAGCCTGCCGACGACGAGATAGCACCGAGCCAGGCGGGCGGCGCCGCGACGGGCGGGCGGGCGGTCCTTCCATAGGTGTCTCTATAGATATCTTCTTATATATAGACATTTCTATTTCCGAGCGAGTTGCCTTGGACGACTTAGATGGAATAAAATAGGTCCGAGTTGCTTTTACTTTTTAAAAACCGATAAATACTTTATCTAGAACTATCAACGCGCACGCGGGAGCCGCTCCCGGGCCTGGCGGCGCACGGCGGCTTCACAGTAGCTTCTCCGTCCTGTCGCCTCCGCGGTCCAGTGGTGGCCCTGCGGCCGCAAGCACTGGGGGCAGCACACGCGTTGGTCCACGCCGTCCTTGCATAGTCGTGCGGCTGAGGTAGAAGTCCTAGTTACCTGCGGGCCGGCAGCGGGAGAGAGCAGCACAAGTCAGCAGCTGCCCCGGGCCCCCAGACCGCAGCCGGCGGGGTCAGCGTCTACGGAAACCCCCAGCCAGCACTGCGTGCACGGCCCCCCCCCGCTCGTCACCGTGCCGGGCGGGAGCCCAGGGGCCTGGTCCGGACCGGGTGCCTGCCATCTGAGGGTCGGACTAAGGCCGACAAGTCCCCGTGCCTAGCGCGCAGGTGGGCACGCTCCAGAACCACCACCCGGGAGCAGAAGTGGGTGTGAGAGGCGCTGGGCCCGGGCCTCGCCCACCCCTGGCCCCAGCCCATCGCTGCTCTCAGGGTCTGCGGGCGGCGGCCACACCGATGAGCTGTAACTGAGTGGGACAGAGACCAGGAGGCCCCGCAGGGGGCCGTCCAGCTTGTGGGGGCCCGGGATGGTGACATGGAGATGCACGAGAGCCCCTCAGCAGGCAGAATGAAGCCCTGTGCCGGCCCAGCACATCTGTGCCCACCTGTGGGTGTGGGACAGCAAAAGCCACGCGTGGCCCATGACCAGCAAGGTCAGGAAGAATGAGCCGGGAGAAGCGCTGGGGACGGCCTGGTGTTCACCGAGGAGCAGGCACTGGAGGGCGGGGGGAATCACCGCCCTGGTTCTCAGGGGGAGGAGGAGATGCCCGGGGCTGCAATGAAAGTGTCGTTGTGTCTGTGGCTTCTGCTTCAGAGTGACTCAGGAACATGCCCCCGCCACCTGCCCACAGACTCACTCAGACACACACACAGACACATACACTCACACACACACGCACAGATACACTCAGACACAAAGACCCATACACACACTCAGACACACAGACCTGTACACAACACAAGACACTTAGACACACACACTCACATACTTGCAGATACACACACTTAGACACAAACGCACCCAGGGACACACGTGCACACACACAAGCATGCACACACAGACATGCACACACCCACACACAGACATGCACACACACACAGAGACATGCAGACACACAGACACATGCACACACACAGAGACATGCAAACACACAGGCACACATTCACACACAGACATGCACACACACAGACATTCACAGACACGTGCTCACACAGGCACACATTCACACACAGACATGCACACACCCACACACAGACATGCACACACGACCAGTGCACTGACCGGAGAGGTGAGTGGACAAGGTAACGTGAGCAGTGGCAGTTATCTGCAGCGTTCCCAGGCCTGCCATCCTCCCGCAGGTGTCCCGGGCTGCCCTCAGCCAGCAGCGAGACCAGCGCCCACTCTGCAGCTGGACTGGGAACCGGGATACGAGAGCCACTGAGGTCCTGGGACACAGGGCTCCAGTCATGTCTCCTAGAACGCTGCCCATCCTAGGACCCGGGGACACAGCTTCTTGAGCAGCATGATGTGGAGGCCATAGGCAGCCTGGGGGGTCGAGGGCAAAGGCTGGCTGCCCTGACACGGGAGCAAGGGCAGAGTGAGCAGGCTCAGAAGCCTAGGGTGGCACCGGGCAGTGCCAAGGTGACACCAAGAACAAGGACGCCCCAGAACCCAGCCTGGGGGAGGAGGCCAAGCCAGACATAAAGGGAACTAGAGGTGGGGCGACATCCTGGCAAGCATTGCATGCTGAGCCCGGGGATGAGCCAGCAGGGGACATCCCCCGAGATTGAGCATCCCGGGGATGAGGCAGCGGGGGACATCCCCTGGGAGTGAGCATCCTGGGGTGGTAGCAGGTCTGCGGAGCCCACAGGGGCATAAGGACCGCAGCAAGCAGAACGAGGTGCCCCGCTCCAGCATCATGGCTCCCCCAGGGGACCACAGCCCAGAGCCAGGCTGGAATGCCAAACCTGGGATTGAGGAGGACGGGGCCGTATCAGGCCCGAGGGCTGAGAGCAGTGCATGGCTAAGTGGACAGTGGCTTGCCCCACAAGGACACATCTGGGTGCTGTCACAGCACTACGTCCTCACACTTTCTCATGACAGCACAAAAGCGGAGGCTGCACCCACGGTGCATAACAGAAGCCACCATAGCGGGCCCCTCACCCAGGGCCCCAGAATGTCCTGGGCACCATCGTCCCCAGCCCAGCTAGGCACCTCCAGGTCCTGCCCTGTCTGTCCCCCTCCCCTGGCACAGAGGACTGATAAGATAGCCAGGTTTTTAGGACAGGCACGAGTTAAGGAAAGCTCAGTCTTAGTCATCTGGTGCTGTTATAACAGAAATACCACAAGAGGATGGCTTTAACAAACAAAAATTTATTCTCTTACAGTCTAGTAGGCAAGAAGTCAGAATTCAGGGTGTCAGCTCTGGGGGAAGGCTTTCTGTCTCTGTTGGTCTGGAAGAAGATCCTTGTCATCCACCTTCCCCTGGTCTAGGAGTTTCTCAGCAGAGGGACCCTGGGTCCAAAAGATGTGCTCTGCTCCTGGGGCTTCTTTCTTGGTGGTATGAGGTCCATCACCATTCTGCCAGCTTCTCTCTTTTATATCTCAAAAGAGATTGACTCAAAATACAACCCAATCCTGTAGATTGAGTCCTGCTTCATTAACATAACTGTCTCTAATCCTGCCTCATTAACATAATAGAGGTTAGGGTTTACAACATACAGGAAAATCACATCAGATCACAAAATAGTGGACAACTACGTAATACTGGAAATCATGGCCTAGCCAAGTTGATACACGTTTTGTGGACACAATTCAATCCATAACAGACTCCTGCGGAAAACTCCAGGGCACGGACTTCAGGGAGCTCCATCGCGCTGGGGTGTGCGCGCACTGCGAGGGAGCAGAGGGCAAGAAGCTGCCATCTGGCTTGGAAGCCACACGAGGCTGCCCTTCCCGCCAACAACAACACTGTACTTGGAGAGGGGAGGGCTCTATGTTTCCAACACTGACACGCGCTGTCAGCCTGCTCTTGGGACTTGTGAGCTGGAGTCCGACTTGTTTGCAATGCAAACCGGCGCCCAAGGCTACTTTCATGAGCAGACCGACATCAACCTGCCTCCTCAAGGCCAGAAGTCTGTCAAACAGAAGGCAGTTCTTACGGACATAATCGTCTGAAGCTGTGAAGAATCTGGTTTTAAATCAAACACTTTGAGGGACAGAGTAGCTGGGGGTGGGGTCTGAGGACGATGCTTTCAGGGGACATCTAGGTCAGTAGGCATAACAAAGTTTAGGAACAAAATGTTCTGCATCCTACTTTGGTGAGTGGCGTCTGGGGTCTTAAAAGCTTGCAAGCAGCCATCTAAGATGCATCAGTCCCAACCACCTGGAGTAAAGGAGAATGAAGAACACCAAAGACACAAGGAAAGTAGCAGCCCAAGAGACAGAAAGGGCCACATAAACCAGAGACTTCATCAGCCTGAGAGTAGAACTAGATGGTGCCCGGCTACCACGAATGACCCCCTGACAGGGAACACAACAGAGAGTCCCTGATGGAGCAGGAGAAAGGTGGGGTGCAGAACTCAAATTCTAGTAGAAAGACCAGATTCAATGGTCTGACTGAGACTGGAGGAACCTCAGAAAGCATGGCCCCTGGACTCTCTGTCAACCCAGAACTAAAAGAATTCCCAAGGCCAACTCTTCAGACAAAGATTGTACTGGACCGTGGGACATAAAATGATACTTGTGAGGAGTATCCTTCTTAGCTCAAGTTGATACATGAGACAAAATGGGCAGCTTCTTTCCGGAGGTGAGATGAGAAGGCAGAGAGGGTTAGGAGCTGGTGGAATGGACATGGGAAATTAGGGGTGGAAAGGAGAAGTGTGCTATCACAGTACAGAGAGAGCAATTAGGGTCGCAAAACAATGTATGCATAAATTTTTGTATGAGAAACTAACTTGAAATGTAAACTTTCACTTAAACTACAACAATAAACAAACAAAAAAAGAATCTGGTTTTATCATTCTTCAAAAAGGCCATCATCTCTACTCCCAGGCAGACACCCAAGAGAAATGGAAACCTGCACACGTGTGTTCACAGCAGCACAATCACAATAGACAAAGGTGGACACACACCCAGATGTCCACCAACAGGTGACAGACAAACACAATGTGGTCCATCCACACGAGGGAACTAGAAAGGGGTAATGGTTGCACAACACTGTGAATGCACTGTTGTTGTTGTTAAGTGCCATTGAGTTAGTTCCAACTCATAGCAACCCTGTGAACAATAGAACAAAACACTCTCGGGTCCTGCAGCATCCTCACAATTGTAGCTATGTTTGAACTCATTGTTGAAGCCATTGTGTCAAACCATCTCGTCAAGGGTCTTCCTCTTTTTTGATGATCCTCTACTCTACCAAGCATGATGTCCTTCTCCAGGAACAATCCTCTCCTGATAACATGTCCAAAGTTTGTGTGCCGAAGTTTCTCTGTGCTTGCTTCCAGGGAGTGCTCTGGCTGTACTTCTTGCAAGACAGACTTGTTTGTTCTTCTGGTAGTTCATGGTATGTTCAATATTCTTTGGTAACACCATAATTCAAAGGCATCAATTCTTCTTCGGTCTTCTTTACTCATTGTCCATCTTCTGCCTGCATAGGAGGCAATTGAAAATACCATGGCTTGGGCATAAAAGTAGAAATCAATAACAGAAAAAGCAAGGGAAAAAAAAAAAAGACATGGAAACTGAACAACACCCTGCTCAAAAACTACTGGGTTATAGAAGAAATTAAGGATGAAATAAAGAAATTCATAGAATCAAATGAGAATGAAACGCATCCTACCAGAACCTTTGGGACACAGCACAAGCAGTGCTCAGAGGTCAGTTTATAGCAATAAATGCACACATCCAAAAAGAAGAAAGGGCCATAATCAAAACATTAACTCTACAACTGGAACAAGTAGAAAAAGAGTAGGAAAAGAAGCGCTCGGGCGCCAGAAGAAAGGAAATAAGAATTAGAGCAGAATTAAATGAAATAGAGAATAGAAAAACAATTGAAAGAGTTAACAAGACCAAAAGCTGGTTCTTCGAAAAGATCAACAAAGTTGATAAACTGCTGGCCGAACTGACAAAACAAAAACAGGAGAGGAAGCAAATAATCCGTATAAGAAATGAGATGGGTGATAACACAACAGACTCAACTGAAATTAAAAGAATCATCATAACAGAATACTATGAAAAATTGTACTCTAACAAATTTGAAAACCTAGAGGAAATGGACAAATTTCTAGAAACTCACTACCTACATAAACTAACACAAACAGAGATACAACAACTAAATAAACCCATAACAAAAGAAGAGATTGAAAAGGTAATTTAAAAACTCCCAACAAAAAAAAAGCCCTGGCCTCGACGGCTTCACTGGAATTCTACCAAATTTTCAGAGAAGAGTTAACACCACTACTACTAAAGGTATTTCAGAGCATATAAAAGGATGGAACACTCCCAAAGTCATTTTATGAAGCCAGCGTAACCCTGATACCAAAACCAGGTAAAGACACCACAAAAAAGAAAATTACAGACCAATATCCCTCATGAACATGTATGCAAAAGTCCTCAACAAAATTCTAGCCAATAGAATTCAGCAACATATCAAAAAAAAAAAAAAAAATTCACCATAATCAAGTGGGATTTATACCAGCTACTCAGGGACGGTTCAACATTAGAAAAACGATCAATGTAATCCATCACATTAATAAAACAAAGGACAAGAACCACATGATCTTATCAATCAATGCAGAAAAGGCATATGACAAAGTCCAACACCCATTCATGATAAAAACTCTCAACAAAATAGGAATAGAAGGGAAATTCCTCAATATAATTAAGGGCATTTATACAAAGCCAACAGCCAACATCATCCTAAATGGAGAGACTTTGAAAGCATTCCCCTTGAGAACGGGAACCAGACAAGGATGCCCTTTATCACCACTATTATTCAACATTGTGCTGGAGGTCCTAGCCGGAGCAATTAAGCTAGAAATAGAAATAAACGGCATCCAGATTGGTAGGGAAGAAATAAAAGTATCTCTATTTGCAGATGATATGATCTTATACACAGAAAACCCCGAAGAATCCACTAGAAAACTACTGGAGCTAACAGAAGATTTCAGCAAAGTTTCAGGATACAAGATAAACGTACAAAAATCAGTTGGATTCCTTTTCACCAACAAAGAGAACTTCCAAGAGGAAATCACCAAATCAATACCATTTATAATAGCCCCCAAGAAGATAAAATACTTAGGAATAAATCTAACCAGAGATGTAAAAGACCTATACAATGAAAACTACAAGAACTACTGCAAGAAACCAAAAGAGACCTGCATAAGTGGAAAAACATACCTTGCTCATGGATAGGAAGACTCAACATTGTGAAAATGTCAATTCTACCCAAAGCGATCTACAGACACAATGCAATCCCGATCCAAATTCCACCGGCATTTTTTAATGAGATGGAGAAACAAATCACCAACTTTATATGGAAAGGGATAGAGGCCCTGGATAAGTACTCAAGAAGAAGAGCGAAGTGGGAGGCCTCACGCTACCTGATTTTAGAACCTATCATACGGCCAAGGTAGTCAAAACAGCCTGGTACTGGTACAACAACAGATACGTAGGCCAATGGAACAGAATTGAGAATCCAGACAAAAATTCATCCACCTATGAGCAGCTGATATTTGACAAAGGCCCAAAGTCCATTAATTGGGGAAAAGACAGTCTCTTTAACAAATGGTGCTGGTGTAACTGGATATCCATCTGCAAAAAACTGAAACAAGACCCATACCTCACACCATGCAGAAAAACTAACTCAAAATGGATCAAAGACCTAAATATAAAA
The DNA here is from genome assembly GCF_000243295.1 of Trichechus manatus latirostris. NCBI lineage: Eukaryota > Metazoa > Chordata > Mammalia > Sirenia > Trichechidae > Trichechus > Trichechus manatus. The sequence goes on from NW_004443993.1 coordinate 13,207,486, forward strand.
TCTAAAACGATACACATCATGGAAAAAAAAATAGGGACAATGCTAGGAGCCCTCATAAATGGCAAAAACACAAGACAAACCATAAATAACAATGCACAAACACCAGAAGAGAAACTAGATAACCGGGAGCTCCGAAAAATCAAATATTTATGCTCATTGAAAAGAATAAAAAGACAACCTACAGACTGGGAAAAAATTTTTGGCTACGATAAATCTGATCAGTGTCCAATCTCTAAAATCTACAAGATACTGCAAAACCTCAACAACAAAAAAACAAATAACACAATTAAAAAACGGGCAAAGGATATGAACAGGCACTTCACCAAAGAAGATATTCAGGCGGCTAACAGACACATGAAGAAATGCTCACGATCATTAGCCATTAGAGAAATGCAGATCAAAACTACAATGAGATATCATCTCAGCCCAACATGGCTAGCATTAATCCAAAAAACACAGAATAATAAATGCTGGAGAGGTTGTGGAGAGACTGGAACACTTATACACTGTTGGTGGGAATGTAAAATCATACAACCACTTTGGAAATCGATTTGGCACTTCCTTAAAAAACTAGAAATAGAAGTACCATATGGTCCAGCTATCCCGCTCCTTGGAATATATCCTAGAGAAAGCGCCATCACACGAATAGGTATATGCACACTCATGTTTATTGCAGCACTGTTCACAATAGCAAAAAGATGGAAACAATCTAGGTGTCCATTAGCGGCCAAATGGATAAACAAATTATGGTATACCCACACAATGGAATACTACGCAACGATAAAGAAGAACGATGAAGCTGTGAAACATAACATGGGGGAAGCTGGAGGCCATTATGCTAAGTGAATTTAGTCAGTCACAGAAGGACAAACATTGTATAAGACCATTATTCTAAGAAATCAAGAAAAGGTTTAAACACAGAAGAAAACATTCTTTGATGGTTACAAGGATGGGGAGGGAGGGTGAGGGTTATTCACCAACTAGATAGTAGACAAGAACTATCTTAGTTGAAGGGAAGGACAGCACACACTACAGGGGAAGTCAGCACAACTGGACTAAACCAAAGCCAAGAAGTTTCCTGAATACAACCAAACACTTCGAGGGACAGAGTAGCAGGTGCAGGGGTCTGGGAACCATGGTTTCAGCGGACATCTAGGTCAATTGGCATAAAAAAGTTTAGTAAGAAAATGTTCTGCACCCTACTTTGGTGAGTGGTGTCTGGGGTCTTAAAAGCTTGCAAGCGGCCATAAGATGCATCAGTTGGTCCCAACCACCTGGAGTAAAGGAGAATGAAGAACACCAAAGACACAAGGAAAGTAGTAGCCCAACAGGCAGAAAAGGCCACATAAACCAGAGACTTCATCAGCCTGAGAGTAGAACTAGATGGTGCCCGGCTACCACCAATGACCCCCTGACAGGGAACACAACAGAGAGTCCCTGATGGAGCAGGAGAAAGGTGGGGTGCAGAACTCAAATTCTAGTAAAAAGACCAGACTCAATGGTCTGAGACTGGAGGAACTCCGGAAAGCATGGCCTCCGGATTCTCTATCAGCCCAGAAGTAAAACAATTTCCGAGGCCAACTCTTCAAAGATTGTACTGGACTATGGGACATAAAATGATACTCATGAAGAGTGTGCTTCTTAGCTCAAGTAGATACAAGAGACTAAACGGGCAGCTTCTGTCTGGAGGTGAGATGAGAAGGCAGAAAGTGTTAGGAGCTGGTTGAATGGACACGGGAAATGCGGGGTGGAAAGGAGGAGTGTGCTGTCACAGTATAGGGAGAGCAATTAGGCCCACCTAACAATGTATGTATCAATTTTTGTAAAAGAGACTAACTTGAAATGTAAACTTTCACTTAAACTACGACAATAAACAAAAAAGAAAAAAAGTACCTAGAAACAGGTATTATGTACTCTAAGAAAAAATAAAGGGGTAAAACTTCAAAAAAAGAAAATACCATGGCTTGGGTCAGGTGCACCTTAGTCCTCAAAGTGACATCTTTGCTTTTCAACATTTTAAAGAGGTCTTTAGCAGCATATTTGCCCAATGCTATACATCGTTTGATTTCTTGACTGCTGATGCCATCGGCATTGATTGTGGATCCAAGTAAAATGAAATCCTTGATAACTTCGTATTTTCTCCGTTTATCATGATGTTCCTTATTGATCCACTTATTAGGATTTTTGTTTTCTTTATGTTCATGTGTAATCCATTCTGAAGGTTGTAGCCTTTGATCTTCATTACTAACAGCTTCAAGTCCTGTTCACTTTCAGCAAGCAAGATTGTGTCATCTGTATATTGCGCAGGTTGTTAATCAGTCTTCCTCCAATCCTGATGCCAAGTTCTTCATATAGTCCAGTTTCTCAGATTAATTGCACAGCATACAGACTGAATAAGTGTGGTGAAAGGATACAACCCTGACACACACACATTTTCTGATGTTAAACCACACAGTATCCCCTTGTTCTGTCCGAACAACGGCCTCTTGATCTATGTACAGTTTCCTCACGAGCACAATTAAGTGTTCTGGAATCCCATTCTCTGCTGCAATCGCTTTTTAATTACCTTCAGCAAAATTCAACTTGCATGTGGTACTAATGATATTGTTCGATAATTTACACATTCTGTTGAATCATCTTTCTTTGGAATGGGCACAACTATGGATCTCTTCCAGTCGGTTGGCCATGTAACTGTCTTCCAAATTTCTTGGCATTCACAAGTGAGTGCCTCCAGCGCTCCATCTGTTTGTTGAAGCATCTCAATTGGTATTCCATCAATTCCTGGAGCCTTGTTTTTCACCAATTCCTTCAGTGCAGCTTGGAATCCTTCCTTTAATATAATCGGTTCTTGATCATATGCTACCTCTTGAAATGGCTGAATGTCGACCAATTCTTTCTGGTACAGTGACTGTGTATTCCTCCCATCATCTTTTGATGCTTCCTGGGTCATTCAATATTTTGCCCATAGAATCCTTCAAAATTGCAACTAGAGGCTTGAATTTTTTCTTCAGTTCTTTCAGGTTAAGAAATCTGAACATGTTCTTCCTTTTTGGTTTTCAAACTCCAGGTGTTTGCACATGTTGTTATAATACTTCGTCTTCTTGAGCCACCCTTTGAAATCTTCTGTTCAGCTCTTTACTTCATCATTTCTTCCACTTGCTTTAGCTGCTCTACATTTAAGAGCAAGCTCCAGAGTGTCTTCTGACATCCATTTTGGTCTTTCCTTTCTGTCTTTTAAATAACCTCTTGCTTTCTTCATGTATGGTGGCCTTGATTTCATCCCACGACTCGTCTGGGTGTTTAGTAATTAGTTTTCAATGCATCAAATCTATTATTAAGATGGTCTCTAAATTCAGGTGGGATATACTCAAGGTCATACTTTGGCTCTCATAGATTTATTTTAATTTTCTACAGCTTCAACTTAAACTTGCATATGAGCAACTGATGGTCTGTTCGGCAGTCGGCTCCTGGCCTTGTTCCTTCTGACTGATGATATTGAGCTTTTTCATCATCCTTTCCACAGATGTAGTCGATCTGATTCCTGTGTTTCCATCCAGTTTGGTCCACATGTATAGTTGCCCTTTATGTATTTGCAACAAATAAGTTGGTCTCGCAAAATTCAATCATGCAATCTCTGGCATCGTTGCTATCACCAAGGCCATGTTTTCCAACTACCAATCCTTCTTTGTTTCCAACTTTGCATTCTAATCACCAGTAATTTTCAATGAAACCTGATTGCATGTTTGATCAATTTCAGATTGCAGAAGTTGGTAAAAATCTTCAATTTCTCCATCTTTGGCCAGACTAAGGCTAGAAGGGCCATATTAAGTAATTCACTGCATTGCACACAACCTTGATTGCTGAAATCAAAGAGGACTTGAAGTACCCGCTGATGACGATCAAAGACTACAGACTTCTGTATGGATTACACCTCATAAAGAAAACAAAAATCCTCACAACTCGACCAGTAAGGAACATCATGATTAATGGAGAAAATATTGAATTTGTCAAGGATTTCATTTTACTTGGATCCACAGTCAATACCCATGGGAGCAGCAGTCAAGAAATCAAATTCTCCTTAGAAGCCAGAATGGCGAGACTTTGTCTCACATACTTGGGACATGTTATCAGAAAGGATCAGTCCCTGGAGAAAGACATCAGGCTTGCTAAGGTAGAGGGTCAGAGAAAAAGAGGAAGACCCGCAATGAGATGGATTGACACAGTGGCTGCAACAATGGACACAAGCGTAACAATGGTTATGAGGATGGCGCAGGACCGGGCAGTGTTCCGTTCTGTTGTACGCGGGGTCGCTGTGAGTCGGAATTGACCCTATGGTAAGTAACAACAACAACTGCACATTCAACAGCAAGTTTTAGTGTCTCTTCTGCCATCCATTTGGTCTTTTCTTTCTTGTCTTTTTTTTTTTAATATTTTATTGTACTTCAGGTGAAGGCTTACAGAACAGATAGTTTCTCATGTAACAGTAACACACATGCTGTTTTATGA